>NC_056730.1:611800889-612100889 GCF_019279795.1 Protopterus annectens | reverse complement strand
TGCATGCCAGAAAATAGTAGGTGAAATGTGAAGAAATGTAAAGGGAAGGGCAAGAGGTAATCCACGGCAGCCAAATGTAATTCAACACCAAAGGCACCACAATAGTAGTTCCTGTAGTAAAACACATAAGATACCCTGTAGCTACGATCGTACATACACACCCTATGACATCATCGGTGTTCACAGCACAATAGTATAAAGTGTGAAAGCACCCTACACACACCTGTGTATTCCCAAACACTGCACCATAGGTGTAAACACAGGGGGAACATTTAAAATGTACATGTTGGGAACTGCCATAGCTGTGATTCATCACCATGTGTTAGAGACTGACGGTGTTCTGGAGGATGATGCTGACAACCATCGCAGGCCCTGGAGGAGGAGAAGAGTGTTCAGACCAAGGGTAACCTACCAGGGGCTACATGATCTGGAGATAGTAGAGTGCTACAAGATGGACAGGGACATCTTACAGCAAATAGTTGAGCTGTGCCGGCCACGCCTGAGAACCAGAAACAACAGAGGGGAACCCATCCCAGTGGACACGAAGGTATGTGCAAGCTTGTGAATACTAGCCACAGGTACCTTTCAAATTCCAACTGGAGATATAATGGGGATCTCACAGGCATCAGCATCCAGGGTACTACACCAGTTCCTGGATGCCATGTTACCACATGCCAATGAGCATATATACTTCCCCCAAACTCAGGAGGAGTTGGCCAGCAATATGCGTCACTTCCACCATGTGGCACACTACCTGGAGGTACTGGGTGTGATAGACTGCACGCACATACATATCAAGTCACCATCCAGTGAGCATGGTAGGCGCTACATAAACTGCAAGGGATTCCACTCCATCAACTGCCAGGTTGTGTGCAATGCCCAGGGCATTATCATGGATGTGTGTGCTGGCAGCCCTGGAAGCTACCATGACTCCCATATCTGGCATGCCTCACAGCTGTATCAGGTATTTGTCAGGGGGGACATCCCACATGGCCACCTTGTGGGGGATGCTGGCTATGCACTGGAGCCGTGGATGATGACTCCCATCAGAAATGCACACACACCCATGCAAGAACGCCATAATGAGGCACACGCACAAACCAGAATCATCATAGAGCGTGTGTTTAGGGTGCTGAAATTACGGTTCCATTGCTTGGACACATCTGGTGGAACCTTGCAGTACTCTCCAGGCACGTGTGCCCACATCTTCATAGTATGTGCCATGCTACATAATATGATCCTGTGGAAACAGCTGCAGCAGGGACAAAATGGTGAAGGCCCTCATAGCCCACCGCAATTGCCAAGGCCATCACAGGCACAGAGGGATTCAGACCACGAACACCCTGTGCCAGCCCCAGTAGGCAGACGGAGGCATGCCCAATATGCCTATGCCTTGGCAAAGAGGGAACGTATAGCACATACTCTGACAGTGTAGGCCCCTACAGACTGACACACCTCTCCACCTGCACACACAGTAAAATGGATGGCACACACACACGACCACCTGCAAATTGTAATGTATAGCTGGCCTACTGTGTGAATCCTACATAGACAGCCCTCAAACATTGTACACACAACAGCTATTGGAACAAGGAATGCCAACACCTGAACAGTACATGCACCTATCAGCATATGTTGGTGCTGTGTGTATAGGTTCCTAGGTACATCGGTAGGTACACGCCCGATTGTCAGAGGCCATACACCAAATGAGGCAAACAGTGTCTGCTGTCGACACAACATCGAGTAACCAACTGTCACTCAGTGGAGCAGAGGCAATCGCGGGATCACATGTGTGTAAGCACTGTTCTCCACTCACTCTGCACGGATTCCTTGCTGCGTTAATGAGGGGCTCCACATAATGTAATCATGGATGTCATGTCAAGGCATGGGGTGTACCAATGACAGGTATCCATCACCCCAGCATGCCCCACCTACGGTTGTTTGAAGGTGTAGCACATTATCGTGTGTGGCTCACTGTGATATACATACCCAATGCTGGAGCACATCCAGTAAACATCACATGGACATACCATTAATTGGACTCATCCATATGTAAACTAACTGAGTTACCCCTGTGATTGCAGTATGGAGTAACAGCCGTAGTATACTCCACATACAAAACGCCATAAAACGTGTACAAATCCCAGATGCCCAAGTGGTAAATGCAGTGACCATCGTGCATGTTCCCGGTCCCACATCCTGCAAGGGATGTAACGTAATCCCGAAGGCGCGAATAATGCATGTCGGATGCAGGTCATCAGATCATGTTTAGCACACGTTAGCGGGAATATGCGTTGCCCAGTGCTGGTAAGCGTCGTTTAAATATGACTATACGGATATGCGCGAAACAGGGCTAAGCTTCTCTGAATATCACACAGATCACGGTCAATGATGTCCAGAACAGGTGAAACCAGCATTATTCACCCCTGTACTAATAGTGCCTGCTCTGAAGGGTAAAATGACCACTGCCAGGAGTAGAACACGCAATCATGTATACAATCACCTAACACTATGGTAGCCAAGATGTACCTACGGCAGGTGTGTAATGTGACAGGTTCAAACACAAACGTGCGGAGTCCAGGAAACAGTATACACCGACAAGTACACAATGAACGGTGTATTCTGCCTGTCACTCTCTCTGTCAGAGATATATATATATATATATATATATATATATATATATATATATATATATATATATATATATATATATATACATATATATATATATATATATATATATATATATATATATATATATATATATATATATATATATATATATATATATATATATATATATATATATATATATATATATATATAGATATATATATATATATATATATATATATATATATATACATATATATAATACAGATAGAAAGGGTGATAGAGAGATATATGTTGATATATACAGATTCACCGATATCTGCAAATATATAGATAGGTCAACAACATGTACACAACCATGGAGGTACAGATAAATAGGATACCGCCAACTATGGAATGTGTCACATACTACACTCATAACCATGAGGCTGAAAGACAGAAAGAACACAGTACCGGAACACTAGAACCGCGAGTAATATTATCACGATATGAAGAGACATTTAGTTACCGCTGCCGGTGTTGCGGTCCACGTAGGTACTGTGTTCAACTGTGTTTGTGATTGCCGTAGCCTGTGTATGTGTGTGTTGAGGGTGCCGTGTGCATGTCCGTGTGACTGTAATGTGTGTGTGTGTGTGTCTGCATTGTGTGTCGGTTAGTGCCAACTCGGATGTAGATCATTATGGTAGGTGTGGTTATAGCTAGCCGTAGGCATACGGTTACCACCTGTCCCACATTAGGAGGGACAGCCCCTCCCTGGGCAGTTGTGTCCTGACATAAAACATTAAAAAGGGCAAATGTCTGAGATTGTAGGACACTATTATGTCCCATATATTATGTAATAGTTGCATTAAATAGTTATGCCTGTATGTAAGAAACATAAATGTTACATGCAATATGATAAGTAGCCAAAGTCCTACAACAATAAGTATGTATTGAGGATAAAAGTATGTGCTATCCTGTGTACTGACCATGGGTATGTGTCAGCCTGTAAACACTGATGTGTGTCCCGCAAGTGTCCCACAATGGCCGTTTGAAAAGGTGGCAACCCATGCCAAAGAGGTTCAGTTACCAACACAACTGCAATGAGTGCAAATATCTGGGACAGAAATACACGGGACAGCTGTCATTTAATAACATTCCTTTACATATAGCTGTAATTCCGGAGGTATGGAAGTATCAACCTCACCTGCATACTATATAGAAACCAATTATCAATGGCCCAATGTATATGCCCGTAAAAAAAGTCTACTAACTGATAGGTCTTTAATTAGGGAAGGAGCCCACACACATATATGGAATATGTAGAAATGCAAGCCCCACAAACCTGTATATGCTACGTACACCCACCTACATCCCCCACACACTAAACTATAGCAATACAGACTGTAATTACAGCACAAACATCCAGTCAGTCAATTATATCTGCAGAAGCGTTAACATACCTTGTGACAGACACATTTTAAAGGCGCCATGTGAAATCGTAGCCGTTGTATAATGGAACAAACGGCGATGTTACAGGTTTTGTTTGCAATAGTCCCTTATCAGACGGTTGGGATGACAGGTACACTCACATGTAGAACCACATACTCTAGCCGTCACACACAATCCATGGGGGACATGAATCCAAACTATCCATGTCTCTACACATAGCAGTTGCAATTACACACAACAAAACACAATACAGGCCGTCTCCCCGAAGGTAGGGCAAATGGGCAATGCCCAAGTGGAGAATTCAATTATACCCCACTGTTGCCACGTAATTGGCGAATGGAGTAGCTGCACAGCTGATGTGCAAGTAATAATTCACTCAGGAACACCAATTGGCGGTAGGAAACCACATGTTACAGGTATCGACGTATATAAGGATGACTTGCCAGACATTCAAACCATATGCTCATCCCATAGAACTGTTTAAACAGTGTAAGAGAGAAAGTTACGAAAGTCCGGAACGATAACAAGGTATGTAGAACACTCAGTATGTAAGTGTATGTATAGCCTGTTTTGTATTAATTATGTTAGTGTATGTATAGCCTGTTTTGTATTAATTAAAAGTGTCCGCAATGCATAAAGTGGGAAAAGGTATTATGTAGTGATGTCTTGCTGAGCATAGTAACGCTTGTAGAAATTGTGTGTCCTGCAGTGGGCCACAAGGTAAACATCACAGACACCACAAGGGATGCTACTTGAGGGCTTTAAACAGAGCAATTCCATACCACCCGCCGTCAGTGGTAGGGTATGTCCAACAAGTACGTGCCATAGCAGGGGATAGTATATGTTGATATACTGTCACAGTAGGCATGTGTATGGGCATATAACGAAAATGACATGTCTAAGGTGGTCCCGCTGTGCAAGTATGCTTTGCATTATGGGATAATATGTAAAATATGTGTAATGTACAGTATTGTAGGTAGATATGTCAGATATTCTACACAGCATAACAGACATATCATGCATACCAAAGGTATCGTCTATTGGCATGTACAATATACAATAACAGGATACATATGGCTTGTAGTCACGGGACACTGTAACAGCATGATAGCTAATCTAAATGGAAGAGCTACTCAATTAACCATGCACAAAGGACATGTAATAGCTTCACAGGTTCATAGTGGGGTACTATGCAGTCTGACAAGTCTATGTGTAAGCCCAACTACAGTGTTTACACCAGCGGCACCTCTCTAGGGTAGTGTCCTGTCTGTGAACAGCAGAACCATGTGTTACCTGCACCTCTGCACAGTACAGCCACTGCAGTGATCCCTGGCATACATGCGTGTCTCCCATCCACCAAGTGAGGTATCACATGAACAATGCTACTGAGTGTCCCTGCGTGATGTACATAGGAATCATGTTCCAAAGCATGGTGAGTGTCTGGTTTGGGAATGTAACCCTCAAGCACATCCCACTCATCGTTGCGTGTGTGCACATATCCATGAGCATGTTGCTCACAGTGGCTTTTGCTTATGTCGCTTATGTGGAGTATATTCATGAATATTGCTGTGGACATGGGCCCTGTCTGTTCAGCAGAGGTCACTCCTGAGTATGTAGTATGCAAATGTGTACAGATGTGGTGTCCATAGTTCTGCTGCATACGTCAACCGTCGGAGCTCAATAAACGTAATGGCGTGTTAATGTTGTGGTATGTAAAGCCATAACTGTTCTGTAAGATACAGCCTAAACGGGGTGTTGTACCCTTGAATGTGTGTATACGTCTGGAGTTCAGAGGTAAAATGGATGCCTATGTTCCAGTTACAAACCCAGTACAGATAAGTGTGGCCATGTAGAAGGATATCCAAGCCACAGTGGCGATATGGTTATCAAAAGAGTGGGTGCGACATATGTGTGTACTACAATCACATACAATGTGACATGTATGTAGGGGACTACCACCTATGTTATAGTCAGTGGGTGAATGGTGTAATGTAAAGGGGATGTTCATGCACCTTGTGTCATGCAGCTTGAGGCCATGATATTGATATCAGGTATCCATCACAGTGACACCCTTATGAAGGGAGTCAGTATCAGCTGGTGGATCAATCATGGCGCTTTGTATACAGTTGTCTGGAAAGCTAGTCAGGGAAAGTCCCTCTGTGTTAGCCTGTACCTCAGGGAAGCATATACCAAACATGAGGGGCCCTATGACTGAGGACTGTGGTACGCCAAGTGTAACTAAAATACAGTAGGTACTATGGTATGCTACCCTCATTTTGTGTGTCCTGTCCGTGAGCCACTTTGCATAACATCCTGAGAGATAGGGGTCGATGTGCAAGTGGATGTGTATGTTGTCAATACCAGAATGGAGATCGGTGCTGAAGGCCAATGAGAGGACAATGTAGGCTGTGTGGACTCCCTTACCATCATCAACTACCCTGGTAACTGTATCAAAGGAGTCCACCAGGTGTAGGAGCCATGATCTGGCCCTAACAAGTCCAACCTGGGTGGCATCAAAGGACCGGAGCCCACCAATGTCTCTGAGAATTACTTCCATGATGATGTGCCCCATAGCCTTGCAGAACAGTCCAATCAGGCGTATAGGGCAATAGTCCCTCTTGTGCATTGTGGCGCCACCTGTGTGGAGTGTGATAACTGTTGCTGTGTGCCATGCAGGGGCCACAATGTCTGATACAAGGCTATTACTGAATATGGTGGCCAAGTGGGGAGACATGTCATTCAGAGGTTTGTGTAAATCACAGCCTGGGATGTTGGACGGTCACATGGAGTCAGTGTTCCAGGCCTTATAGAGTGCAGTTTAGTACTGTGTTGTTGTGACCGCAGGGACACCGCAATGCTCCTGCATGGATTGTGGCCCTGTAGGGAGTGAGAGGGTGTAATGTTAGCATTGAACCCATCCACCAGCATGTTGCCAACATCACTTGGTTCTGTAATGTTCTTGAGTAACTGTTGTATGTCAGAGCAGATGTGGGTATTGCCATTGACTACTGACATACATCCATAATGCCTTGTGGTACACCCTGGAATGTGTCGCAGTAATGTTTACTTGGCTAGGTTCGGAGTATGTGATGAGGGATCCCGTAGCCCTACTGAGGCTGACCAGTGAGCTACCCCACCCATGGGATTGTACTCCACTTTGCAACAGCCTCCACCTGTTGTTGTAAATTATGTCCATGGAACTGGACCCCCAGAGTGGCATCCGTTATCTGGTGGGCACCATCATGGCTCTGTGTGGAATAGCATGATCCATGCAGTCGTGTAAGTGCTAATGAAGTGCACTGGGGTATGTTTCAGCATTTGTATGTGCATTGTCCATCTGCACGGGTGTCATGACATTAACTACTGCTGTCATAAGACGTCTGTAGTAGGTGTTGTAGTACTCTTGTACTGTGTATGCCGTGAAGGGTGTGGTGCCGGGATGTGGATAACAAGGGTGATTAGCATATGTTCGGAATCCACCAACGAGGGGATAACCCCAGATGTGGAACACCAGTCACATGTTGGTAGTGTCCATGTCTAGGATATTGTTGGTCTTGGAGGTGGTGTGTATGGGTTGATCCAGCCGAGTGGAGGTTATGAATCCCAGACAGCATTGGCCTAATGTGTCGGTACATGACTGGCTATCCCAGTTAAGTGTGGGGTAGTGTCAGTCTCACATCAGTAGTACCTGTCTGAACACTACTGTCCAGTACACCAAGAAATGAGGTCTGGTAACCGTGGGGTATGTTGTTGAATCCATAGCATGTTACAATGTGTATAGCAGTTCTGGCCACAGTTAGTTGCACGTGGAGCACCTCTGATGCATTGTGCTAAGTAACTAGCCAGGATGTGTGTACAACATAGTGGAATATGGGAACACCTCAGCTGTGGGTGTGCCGGTCCAGGTTACATGGCTGAAAGGTGTGGTCTGTATAACCTGTCATTACAGGTGTGCTCTGCAGAGCCTAGATGCAGGTCCCAGTCACTTCAGAGATATTGAAGTGGTCCATTATAAGGAGTGCCTTGCCTGCGTGCGTCAGAGATGAAGATGTCAAGCATTGTGTCACATGACCCCATGTTTTGCTTGCCTGTTCCCGTTCTGGTGGTGAATGTTATTGGAAACTGTGCAAGACAGGCAGTATAGAAGCAGCAAGAGCCTTACATGTTATCTGTACTCCCAGGGCTGACAGGTGCAGGTCATCTGTGCCAAAGCATCATGTTTTGTTGACCATGTCAGTCAAAGCGGACAGATACCAAATGCCTGTGGAATGACAGCAGAAGCATAGGCAACTGTTGAAGTGACACAGTCAGTTGTTGTACAGTGGTATCAGGTCCGGATGAATGCATAATGCTCCCCAGGGCTTGGCCCATAACTTCAGGGCTACAAGACCAGTGAGCTATTGCATGTCCCTGCACACTTAGTCTGTGAAGTTGCATCTCAGGGCAGTCACACTAACATGGAGAATGACAGTCAAATTGTACCTGGTGAGGTGTGGCATGGGTGCATAGGTTATGTTGCAGAACAAGTTACCCGACAGCAAGATGTAAGCGACTATCGCCTTGTGTAGCCTGCTGAGTGGGACATCAGTGTGACTGCCTACAGAGTCACCTATGACTGGTATGTTGTGTATGTTATAACACCCTATTGGCTGTATGTGATGGGCACACATGAGTCTGTGGGCTATAAGTTATTGTTGTTGTGTTTGGTGATGGGGGCTGCCTTTGGTACCTACACAGAGTATGGAGAGGTACTGCACAAGTTGTGCTCGTATGTGTGGCTTGTGGTGGTGGAGATCTAGTGAGACTATGTGATGAGTGGGGTATGTTGCAAATGTTACACATCCCCACATGATTGTCAGGTTCAGTCAGGGTTGGTGACAGCATTACCCCCAGCATGGCTGCATATGTGCATCTCCCACAGGCTGTAGTGTCGTATGTTGGGAGGTGAGCATTGACTGTGTACATGAGACAATTGCTCTATTGCCACATGTACGCCATATTCATCATACAGACAGGCAATAGCACTGGTACGTGACAGTTGGACATGCCTGTATATACAACCATGTCTCACAAGATATGTGAGTTACATGTGTACAACAGCTGTTGTACTGTAAGCAAGCTGGAAATGTAAGGACAGACAGTGTACTTGTGAGAAATGGTGTGGAATGGGTGTTATATTAATCAGTAGCTCATGAAGTGCTCACAAGTTCTGAACAAGTGCTGAGCATGAAAATACAATACAGATAGGGTGTTGGATAATATCAACCCACAAGTGGTGATGACAGTCATAATTGGTGGCACCGCACTATTACCCTGCTGAGTATGGTCTGCAAGTCCATGAACCATTATCAATGTAGATGTTAGCAGTACAGATGTAGATGACAGTACGGATGTTTGACTACATGTACCTTCGTATGTCACAGGAGTGTTCTACCAGTGGCCTGTTGACAGAATCAACACTACAAAAGGTGCCATAGTGACATGTGCATATCACACCAGTGCAAGCTACAGTTAAACAGAATTCATGTGCTGTACTTCCCCCCTCATTGTAGCCCATACCACACAGACAAATGTGACGCATCTGTGTATGCAAGGATGTGAATGTCCATGACCTATGAGCAATAGCTGTCTCAGTGTTGTGAACAACATACAGAATGGGCTTTGTGGGTGAGGTGTGTGACATATGTGCACATTCTGACAGATGATATCAGCATTGTCACTGCTAGGTGAATATCCCTGTACCCATTAACTACTACCTAGGTTGCGGTCAACATTATGGACACTGTGTAAGGGATAGTGCTGTGCAGTTCACCTCCCTGAGTTGGTGACATCTCCAGGCCTCTTAGGTAGTCATACGAGGCACCCATGTCATGACAGGGTGACATCCATGAGCATGGAGATCATTGGACAGGCATACTCAGCACCCGGGTGACCAATATTGGATCACATATCACCTTTAAGGGGTATTGGCCATGTGTAGATGGGTGATACCAGCCTTCACAATCCTCACCTCTAGTATGCAGCATGCTGGCTACCTTGCATAAAGACATGTGCTATACTATGATGTTGGACATGCTACATGTACATATCCTGATCTGAAAGACATACGTCATGGACAGCCACCATCCTACTTCTAGGATCGCCACATGCTGGACAGATCCCTGTGCCATACATGTGACATACTCCCACCATACCATGCAACCCTGTCCATCAAAGCTGCACATGTAATCTCTGTCATACATGGTGTGATGACCGCATGGTAGATGTATTATCAACTGTCTGGATCAGTAATGTGGCACTGATGCACCTCGCGGTGGCAAAATGGCCGTTGGATACAGCTAGGAAACCTTGCCCGTACATGCTATAGTTGATAACCATCCCTGCAAATGACGTCCGACTAGCCATTGTCCCATGTCTATCACATGAGCAACACAGGCGATCCGTGGCAGGATGTTGAACAGCTGTACAGTGCTGTGTAGATGTATATGGCAAAACACATGCATGTAAAGGTTTCCATGCATATGTGTGCATTGTCACTGCTCAAGTCCATTAAGGCAGTGTATGTGTTGATATGTGACATATACACAGCATCAAGGTCAACAGCATTACCGTGGACACATCCAGGCATGTGCTGATAGGTAAGGACACCAGTGCAGGCAAACAAACATGCCCACATCAAGACAGCATTCACATGGAGTATGAACAATGTAATGAGGTGACACACATATATGGTGATGATATCCAATGCATAACAGGTGTTACATGTGTGTGACACAAACATGTCAGTCATGTGAGTGTTATGATGATTTGCAAAGATAACTGTGCAGATGTACTAGATTTACTAGAAATGTATGTGCAGCAGTATCTCTGTACATCTCTGATACTGTGACCTGTCACCATCATTATGTCTTACAGATAATGCCTCGTTCACGCCTGCCAGCGTACAGCCACCAGGAGGACGATGTCCTCATCCCATACCTCCATGAGAATTATGAGGTGTTGTTCAGCCATGTGCCACAGCATGCCCAGCAGAGTGACTACCTGTGGCAGGATTTTCGCAGGAGGGTGAATGATGTGGGTGGCCATAGCCGCACCTACCAGCAGGTGCGCAGACACTGCACAGACTTGATACAACATGCAAAACAGCGTGCCACTGCAATCACCAGAGAACAAGGTGGAACAGGTGGAGGGCCACCAACCCAGCCCCCACTCACACACACCGAGGTGGGTGTCTCCCAACCAATGAGCCTGGAGTTGCCTGGTAAGTCAGTACTGCACATATGACTATTATATCCCATTTAGTTGCATGTGTCACTGTACATTATGTAATGTAACATCATATGCAAGGTATGTTGACACACATGCTGCATACTACAGTATGCTACCCTGTGTATGCACACATGTGCATACTATATGCTATTGTACAGGCGAATGTGTTAACATGCACAGTGCACCCTGTGGCTGTCATACAGTCATGGATAATGTTCAAACTGCTGTGTCACCCCTATACAGGTACCTCTGGCGTGCCGCACAGACATCAGTCCATTGCAGGTGAGACTGTCATCAGTATCAGGCATGTTAAAGCAGAGATCTATTCACCATGTGGCCAGTTAACACTTGTACACTTGATGTTCAGTCCAGTCACGATATACAGGTCGCATCACCCATCATTCACACAGGCTACCCATGTGCAATATATACAAACAAAATGATACACTGACATGAAACCACAGTATCTGTCATTGCTACATGTGTGGACAGCTGTGCATACAATGGTGGAGGTGTTGTACAATGTAGGCATATGTACTATACATTGGAACAGCACGTGTGGTATGCAAACAGTACCACACAGTGAGCTGGGATATGGGCAGCCCACAGGAGTCACCATTGTGTTATATGCCCCTGCAATGGGTGCACACATTGTGATGTGCCATCTGACATGTCCCAGACACATAGTGTACTGGCTGCAATATTGTCAGACTGTCCCATAACACATACCACACATACCAAACATACAACCCGTTGTCTGCATAGCCCTGTGGATGGTGACATATCTGACATCTATGGGTGTATGTCATATGGGACAACACAGACATGTGAGATAGACGGCCATCACAAACATTTGGTCAACACATGTTCACACATGGCCATGGGGGATGGCCAGAGACATGTAGCTGCACAGTAGATGTGATGTGTATACACCCTGTTGCACATTGTCCACACATGGTCCAATTATAGCCTTAGTTGACTGATTATACAGTTGATGTGGTACACTGGACATCCTAAAAGCCTGTGCACAGCTAGTGGAGGTGTCACTTAAGTCTACCATATAAGATGTGTTGAACATCACGACTGTGTCATAGCATGACAGTAGTCACCTGTACAGCTTCCACAGACATTGACACCACATCAGGCCACAGATACTGTACATTTCCCTTGCTGCTGTAGGACATCACCGTTAGCTGTGCACCTCGTGTGTGTGGTACATCAATGTCATGTGGGACATGGAGAATTGACAAGTCTGCCATGTGTGGACATGGTTGCCAGGCAGCTAAGACTCTGTAGTAGTTGTGCAGGGGTGTCATCTGTAGGTCTTCCAGTGACTGTCACATGACACAGCATGGTTTGGTGTGTATACACCTCAGCATCATGGGTCACAATCCACAATTATGTCATAGGTATGCATGCAGTTATGGCTATGCAATGTGTGAATATTATGCACTGTATAGCAATATAGATGCCTCATGATGCCATGCAATGGCATAGTGTCTGTACTTCACACTGTATAGCAATGTAGATGGCTCACACTATCCTTCCATGCTCATGCACATTTGCTAAACCTGCATTCTATCTGTAGGGCATACAGACAACACTGCAATGTGATGCCCACTACGATGCTGTACATGTGTCAGGACACCGTTGTGTCAGACATGTATGCATGTTAATGCACACGTCAGCAGATTACACGTCAAGGTCACGTCAGCCATGTGTACTGTTAACCTGTTCTGGTCCACATGGTGTATCACGGGGATGCATGCTTACTACCATGATTGTGTGATCTGCATGGCTACTGATATGACACCTGCTTGCTGTAGTGTGCACCCCAGGGAGGTATGCTAACTAACACTATTAATGTCTGAGCTGCATGCCATCTGCTGTATCACATGCATGCTGCATGCCGTCTGTCAAATCACCTGCATGGTGTGTCTGTGTGTGTCTGTGTGTGTGTCTATGTGTGTGTCTGTGTGTGTCTGTGTGTGTGTCTATTGTAATTTAGAGTCTTTCTTTGCATTCACAGGTAATGTAGGTGCATTACCCTCCTGCGGTCCATCTGATGTTAGTGTCCCCACAGATACTAGCAGTGATGAACATATGCATGAGGTACAGGCAGGATTGTCAGGGGCTGAATCTGTGCCAGTGGTTGCCATCCCAGCTATGTTCCTCTCTTCCCCGCACACAGTTCTGCTGCCAACACATACCGCATCACCAGTGGCAATAGAGGAAGGACAGTCAGCATCTGTTAGTGTGGAACAGGAATGTGTGGTGGCTACAGAAGGTGTGTCTCCACACCATGGTGTCAGTGTAATGACTGCAGATGTGCCACACAGGCATGTGGCCAGTGCTGCTCGTAGGAGGACCTCTGGCAGACATGCACCTGCAGGACAGAGCGCAGCAGCTGGTATCACCAGACGCATGTTCCAGACTGTAATGGCAGCACAGGCACGTGCTGAATGGCAGAACAGAGAAGGGCAGAGGCTGCAGAGGGCTGCTATCCATACTCTAAACGACAACATCCAGGCATTGGCAAATGCTCAACAGCAGATTGCTGATGTTCTGGACAGGCGATTGGGTGACATGGTCAGAAATCTTGACCGTTGCATGGCAATCCAAGAGTGTGAGCTGTCTGTGCTGGAACATCTGGTAGGAGTGAGGCGTAGGCCACATGGACATAGGCCAGCTACACCACCTAGTGCACATCAACGTGAGCGTGCCACCTCACTTGCCCGCTCCCATAGTGCCGGTAGCAGTAGCAGTGCAACTGGTGCTGTGCTGTCCACACCAGGACACAGCAGGCCACATGGACATGGCCCTGGACATTCCCAGTGGGACACGGTTCCAGTGGAAATGTGTCGTCGGACAGTAGCCAATCTGTACCTCCGCCTGGTAGTGCCCGTGCAACCCCTGGCAGGCACAGGTCACGTGGCCATGGCCGGACACAGTGAGCTGTACATCCTGGTCTGTACAGTCTGGAGCTGTCAATAATACCCCTGCGTAGGCCTCACAAAAGGCAGAACTGTGTGCACACATACACGCACACAGCAAACACATCTGTAGGGCACCACAACACCCACATGCATACTGAACAGACATGTCCAATTAGATCACCGGCCCTTACCCACACACATGATGTCATCCATTGGTGCAGCCTATGCCCCTGGCAAACTTTACCAACCTGTGCATATGATGGAGCCTGTGCCGCATCCCTGTCATCCACACCATCGTGCAGGGACATGCTCAAATGGTCTGATGCACAGGGTGAACAGAATAGTGAGAGAAGTGTATATTACATTAGTTGTGTAAGAATAGTGAGAGAAGTGTATATTACATTAGTTGTGTACTGTTGACATGCACCAGACATACCATGTAGTACAGGTTTAGCATGCATTGTTATATGTTCACAGTATGTGTCTCGGTAACAACAGTAACAGCATGTTGGTAATGATGCCCTGGTTCCCTCCTTATGGTCTACTTGCATGTGCCTACAGGTAGCAGTGTTTGCAGTCTCCCATGTGCAACTGTGGAGTACTCACAGGCATGTATGGCAATATCAGCATGCTATACGTAGCCTCAACCTGACTGTTGGAAAGGCTAACATTCCACAGATGTCCACACATATACTGATCCAGAAGCATGTGGGCTGTTTAATAGGCTACAGTGGCTAGAGACCTGACATCCATACCAGGTCACATCACAGGTATGTTGACATGGTGCAGGGGTTGTACACAGCGGTCCGGCCGATGACAATGTTAGAGGCCACTTGATAGCATGAGGCCTCACTGTGTAGCAGTAATACCTTGCCACATTACAGGAACATGCCCACACTCACGGGGTCAACAACACTATAACACACACTCCATAGTGTTGAGGTGAGGACCCCTGCCTATGTGGTAATCATCCTCACAGTAATGTGCACCCACACGACGCAACACAGAGAAAGAACATGTACAGGTAGCCAGTACGGCTGAGACCGATGGCATCAACAGGGTAGTAGACTGCATCACCATGAGGGGTTAGGAATCCTGTGTGTTCTGTATGGTAGCATACACCCTCACTCCAGGAACCAGACAGCCATACATACATACACACACACACACTGTGGAGACCACAAATGTCATTCACATACGGATAGCTGATATGTGTGTGATATGCACACCACTGCTGCCTACGTCATGCTTTCCACACTGCAGTATGTACAGATCTCTACAACAGTGTACAGGGATGTGTAACAATTGGGATGTATTCCCCAGCATATGTGGCATATATAGTCACACAAGCAAACACACATGGCAGTACTGCGAATGATACACCTGCTATATGATGATACGTCTGACAGACATGCAGCAGTACTGGCCGCATTATGTGTACCAACGCTACCTCTGGCAATTGTGCTGCTATATGCACACGGGAGGATGTAAATGTTACAGAGGGAATGTGTCCTCAGTCAACATTGCTACCTCATGTACTGTTAGCATTCAACAGCCATGGACCCACCTTCCATTTGCATGTGTGTGATTGCAGTAGCCACTTTTCTGCATGGAGGACAGCAAAAGCTATGCTATGTACATATGTGTTGTGTGTGTGGTCCATGCACATATCCACTGCGATTACATGTATGTCATATCCAAACATGTGTGTTCTTTGGTGTACAGCAACAGTCATCTGTCACAGCTGTGTAAGACCCAGGGCCCCTGTTATGTGTAGAGCCGACCTGGTTATGTACAGTGGTATCACTGCAATGCATAACACATGATGGAACCCTGTCGGTACATGTGTAGTCTGCACAGTTGCTGTAGACCTATGTACAGTCCACTGGTCATGAATCACACGGTGTTGTGGTAATATATGGCTGTGTATTGCTGGTCCAATGACATGGTGATGTCTGAGGGCTACATAGTAGACCGCAGTGTGTACCTCTGTGATCTGCACCTGAGACATCCGTGAAGGCTCCTGAGTGTGTACTGGTCAGTACATGTGAGGGGCCTTCATGTACGTGGGGACAGTAACACCATACTGCGCCCTTCTGTGTTTGGAATCCATGTGCATGCATGACGGCCCTTTGCAACTGCTACGTGTGTGAGCATGCCCAGTATGCCGTTGTGTAGATAGACACACAGTACATTCCAAACTGTGCCCTTCTGTGTTTAGAATCTGTGTGCATGCAAGACGGCCCTTTGCAACTGCTAAGTGTGTGAGCATGCCCAGTACGCCGTTGTGTAGATTGACACACAGTACATTCCAAACGGATGTGTGATACTAAGTGTGTGGGCATGCCCAGTGACACCTTGTGTCGGTGATGTGCCTCTGTGTATGGGCATGGCCATTGACATCCTGTATAGTGATGGTGGTCATCCAGGCAACAGATGTCCATTTTCCACGTCACGATGGATGCCTACATTGAACACACTGGTAGACTGTCTTGAAGGGTGTACTGTCTGTGGAGTGTCCCATATCTATGTAGTGTTGTTGTAGTGCTCCGTAGATAGGCAGTTGCCCTGATCACACCACTGCCGTGTGTTTGTCTACGTCTACCTTGGGACAGTAATATGCTTTTAGACTGCTCACTATCTATACATTCCCTATCGGCGTCCTTGCCTTTGCGGATGATGTCATCTACCTAGAAGTATGCCTCTGGGAGTGCTGTGTTCAGTAATCTCAGTAGCGTGTTCTGTAACTGCGTAATGCTGTAGTGTGATAAGGTAGTCAGGTGTATGTTCGACTCCCAGCCCTGCCAAGTGTGTGTGTGTGTTTCCAGCTGCCTGGGGAGAAAGTAATGCTTTTAGATGGCTCACACCACATACATTCCCTATCGGCGTCTTTGCCTTTGCAGATGATGTCATCCACCTTGAAGTATGCCTCTGGGAGTGCTGTGTTCAGTAATTTTGGTAGCATATTCTGTAATTGCGTAATGCTGTAGTGTGATAAGGTAGTTAGATGTATGTTCGACTCCCAGCCCTGCCAAGTGTGTCCCTCTGTGTGTGTGTTTCCAGCTGCCTGGGGACAGAGTAATGCTTTTAGATGGCTCACACCACATACATTCCCTATCGGCGTCTTTGCCTTTGCGGATGATGTCATCCACCTAGAAGTATGCCTCTGGGAGTGCTGTGTTCAGTAATCTTGGTAGCGCATTCTGTAACTGCGTAATGCTGCAGTGTGATAAGGTATTAGGTGTATGTTTGACTCCCAGCCCTGCCAAGTGTGTGCCTCTGTGTGTGTGTGTGTTTCCAGCTGCCTGGGGGCAGAGTAATGCTTTTAGATGGCTCACACCACATACATTCCCTATCGGCATCTTTGCCTTTGCGGATGATGTCATCCACCTAGAAGTATGTCTGTGGGAGTGTGGTGATGCCGGAACTCGGTAGTGCGTTCTATTACTGCATAATGCTGTAGTGTGGTAGACTAGACAAGTAGATGCTCAATTCCAGGGCATGGCCGGTATGTGTTTGGCAGTTATACCGTATGTGTTGGTATCTGTGGGTGGCTAGCTGCAGGATGTGTTCAGTTTGTTTTGTTGCTGACCTATATAGTGTCCACAGCCCGCATATTCTGCCAAGACACTAGGTTGTCAACACATACATTCACCAATAGGTCTGGTGAGTAACTGTCAGCAGCCCTACTCTTACCCTTGCTATGGTCTGACCCATGTGACACAACATAACACACATGCCTTGATATTAACAACACTACATGATGTAGATGGCACATGTAGTTTCCTTTCCATTCCTGTCTAATGCATTGCTGTCATGTGGTTCGCTGTTGTGATATAAATGCCATATCTACATATGTGTGTACATGTATATGTGTGTATGTATATATACATATATATATATGTCCATGTATATATGTATACAAATAATATATGTGATATATGTAGATGTAGAGGTGGACATAGATGTGAACATATGTCTGGGGACATCAGCACTATTGACTATTTGAGCCAGATGATTTGTACGTGATAACCTGGGATTTATGTATATCGGCCATGGCATGGTGTTAATGCACATTGTCTGTGGTGTGCAGGGCCACGGGTTGTAGTCGTGTAGACACTGGTTATTTTGTTGCTGGGAAGACCATGGGACATCGAATATGGTGATGGTAAAGCACCTGTTTCCAGTTGTGTGTGGATCTGAGCGACACTGAGCAGTGGTTAATATGTTGGAGGTTCGGTATGGGTCATATAACTATTCATTAGAAGACTATACTATGCAGATGAGGTTGACTATGGTGTATCACATTTATCACCAGGGTGTGCTGCTAGTCCCTGGAGTGTATGTGTGTAGTCAGCCAGGTGCAGGTCTCGAATATAGTTGACAGCATGGAAGGGGGGTCAGGCATACTGTACGTACATTACAGAACTGTGCCTCGGGAGTGCTCCTGCCTTAGCACACCTAAGCTAGGGGTGTGTCTATACCTGCCTGGTGACGTTGGGAGGGATGACAGCAGTGGTGGAGTAGTCAGGGTGTACAGGCTGCACAAACAGGTGTTGATCAGCACAATCAGCTGATGACATGGCCAACCCACACATGAACAGTACATTAATGCGAGCAAGCAATATACACACAGGTTTCGTCCACACTCTACACCACCGGTGTATACCTGCAGGGACATTTCATGGCACAGTCCAACCAAATGACACAGGCTGCAGCAGGCAACATATACCAACATGTGCAGGAGGCTGGGGCAGTGAGGATGTGTATGCTGCCGAACAACCCTTACTGGGGTGACATAAGACTTTATAGACCGAGGGTGACTTACCAGGGTCTACATGGGCTGGGGATGTTGGAGCACTATGGGGTTGACAGAGACCTCCTACAGCAGCTTGTTGACCTGTGCCTAACACATCAAACAGGCCGAGGGAAACGCATCACACTGGATACCATGGGATGTGTTGGCCTAGGTGTACTAGTCACAGGTACCTCACACAGCACAACTGGGGATATCATGGGTATCTCACAGGCATCTGCATCCAGAGTATTGCACCACTTCACAGATGCCATGTCAACACATGCTAGTGAGCACATACAGGTCCTCCACACATGTGATTAGTGGACCAGCAATATGCATCTGTTCAACCACATGGATGAGTACCCTGGGGTACTGAGTGCTATAGCCTGCACACGTAGCACCACCTGAGGAGCAGGGTAGGGCCTACAGTCAGTGCAGGGGCATACCCTACAACAGCTAGGCCATATGCAATGGCCAGGGCATGAGATTGAATGTGTGTGCTGTCTGCCCTGGAAGCTATGATGTGTCCGATATATGGCATCTGACACAGCTGTAGCACACCAATGCCTATATGGACATCCTCTACAGTCTCCTAGTGGGGGATGCTAGGTAAACACTGGTGTAGTGGCTTATAACACCCATCAGCAATGCACACACACCTGAACACTCACACCATACTGAGGCGGATGCACAGGCAAGACATATACATGTGCATGTGTTTGGGATGCTCAGTTCACAGTTCTGGTATCCGGACATATCTGTTGGTTCTCTGCAGTATTCACAAGCTACATGCATACAGGTTGTTATGGTATTTGCTATGCTACACAATGTTATCCTTCAGTAACAGTTGCAGCAGGAACAGCATGGGGCAGGGCCACACAGCCCAACACCACTGCCAAGGCCTGTACAGGCACAGTGTGACTTGGTGAAAGAACTACCTGAGTAGGGCACAGTCAGTGAAAGCCCGTGCACAGTATGACCTGCCCTTGGCAAAGAGGCAACACAAGGCATATGCACTGACACAGTAGGTACCCACAGATTTCCCCTCTCTGACCCGCACACAGTACAGTGGATGCCAAACATGACAGTACCTGTGCTTGGCCATGTATGGGAGGTGCACTGTGTGCATCCAACATAGGCAGCACTTCAGCACCATCATCAAGTCTGTAACACAACCTGGGTATGTCTATTGACCTAACAAGTGGCAGTTGTATTAGAATGTGTACTTACCCATTGCTATGATATGTATGTGAGCATACAAGTGACTGTGGTGGCCAAATGTTAGGGCAGCAGACAGTACACATCCATAGTGGCACCATGACCTCTGTAGCACATACGGGGGTCACAATGGTAGCCTGTAGTACACAGGGTGTCCTAACCCACTGCAGATTATGGGCTGACCATCATGTGTGTCCGTACAGCCCACACACATTCCATGCAGCTGGACAGATGTGGACCAATACAGACAAATGATATACGATGGCCTATGGATATGCCCAATGACTGACCCCAACCCCCTATGACACACACAGAAGACAGCAGGCCAGGCTGCTTGATGTAGGTTGTGTAATAGGACATCCAACACCACTGTGCTGGTAATTAATGCTGGGAACTGATGAACCCTGCAACCAGCAATTTATGTAGGTCCACACACTGACATGGAGTACCCGGCAGACCAGTACAGTAGCAGCAGATGTGTACAACTGTTGGCTGTGCCCCCATCACACCTACACATGTGAGAGTCATGTGCACCACCCACGGTGCTGTGTAGGACTGTGGTTGTGGTTGCATGTCCCCCACGCTATACAGACATGTAGCAACTGTCAATGCCACATGACCATTAGCTACCCTGCAGACACAGCATGTCACCTGTCTGTGTAGAACGGAGGGGTCAGCAACACAGTACTAACTATCTGGACATGTGACACATGCAATACAGTTGACCATACTTTGCATGCTCACACACATGATGGTATTGTCAGTCTACAACATGCTTAACAGTCATACTGGGCATGATCACACACTAAAACACAGGACGGCCAGGCATGCACACACCAGTGGTCCGGACATATCTGCCAGTACATTGCTATACTGTTGGATGTCTGCGCTGTATGGTGTGTGCGGTCTATTGTCTGTAGATATGCCATGGTCTATTGTTAATTCACATGAGCTATGTGCGCAGGGTACTTCTACCATCACGTGTATAGGGCAGTTCTTTGTTTACGGACAGGCCGACGCCTTTGGATACAAACCAGGTAAGGCACAGTCCAACAGGTGGGAGCTGTTGTGCATGGGTTTGCACAGTGTTAAGCACTGCTGACCTCTGGTCACAGCACCTTATACACGTTTAGACTCCACATTTCTTTGACAGGGCACTACTGGCATACTGGTCGACAAACACGCTTACAACTGCTCGCTCTCCGACATTTACGCTTACATTTGTCACTCACGCTGGGTGTGTGTGATCCCTTGTGATGCATATTACATCAGACTACATGACTACAGTATCGGGTATGTGTAACCATTTTGCGATGGCAGCCATTCGACTGTACAGACTCGGCGGCCTGTCCAGTGATGTAATCATATTATATGAGTGTTCCTCATACGATTTGCCCCCATCTGCCTGATACATGGGAACCGATACTCTGCAATGCTGACATGTGACTTGAGTTTGTTAACGCAGCTGTCTGCCGAGTCATGCTACCGCATACCTACTGCACGTTGGCCACCTTTCAGATTGCACGACGGGAGACTGTAGATGTGACACCTTTCCCACTTTGCATGGGACAGTCCATCACACATCACATGTGACAATACCAGAACTCTCCACCAATCGGGGACATATTTCTGCAGAATCAGGGACAGGTCATGAAAAACAGGGGCACTTTTACAAAAATAGTGCTATTAACTTGACACATTGACAGAATCAGAGCATATGACTTAATACACATATTCTGAAGTTACAGTTGTTTATAACTCTTACTTATTGTCATTAGTCAGTAAGTGTAATTCGCCACCTTTCTTTCAACAGCCACTACTTTTAGGAGGGATTAAGAAGGACACAGTTAGACTTTCAGTCAAACTCAGGGACGTACCTGACATTCAGGGACAGTTGAGTGGTATGGACAATACTCTAGCCATTGCAACTGTCCTGATTAGGGGACCTTCTCATGTTGTAGGTATCTGTACTGGTTGCTTGTTACAGGTCTTGTATACCTGACACGTTGATATGTCATATGTAGTAGCATAAGCAAGTATACTGCTGCTAGACTACGCTTTTGATTTGTTCCGATATGTATATTTCTGTACTATGCATGGCTGTAAGTATGTTCTGCCCTGGTACATCTGACAGTTCTACAGAGCAGGTTCCACTCTGGCCATTCAGACTGGTGGCGGCCCTATAGACCCTATATGTAGAGCTATCACATGTGTCAAGGCAACACATACCCACAGCATACCTCTCAACTGTCCCTGATTTTCAGGGCTGTCCCTGATTTTGACTCAAATTTTAACTCTGTCCTTCTTAATCCCTCCTAAAACTAGTGACGTTTGGAGGAAAGGTGGTGAATTACACTTCATGAATAATGACAATAATTAAGAGTTACAAACTTCTTTTACTTTAGAAAATGTGTATTAATTCATATGCTCTGATTCTGTCAATGTTTCCAGTTAATAGCTCTAATATTTTAAATGTGTTCCTGATTGTTCTTGTGTTTTCTTGACTTGTCTGTGATTCTGTTGAAATTTGTCCCCAATTGGTTGAGAGGTCTGAACCACAGCCAGTAGTACACGGACGACCTCCACGGTTTGCATACATTAAGGTTATTCATGTAGCATTATAGTTGAAAATACTGTTTCCTATTACATGTAGCTGTTACTGATACAACAAATTGATGTCTGACACCACTACACACACTATATAGCCTCCATTCCCGAACTCACAGGCCATGTGCCATAACTGTCATTTTGCAAGATACAACTGCCCAGACGGGTGTGTCCCTCGCAGGCGTACGGGTGTTTAACCTCTTCTATTATGCTATCGTCTACCTGAGGTGGTCAGCAACTTATGCACTTTCTGTCAGTAGCAGAACTCACATACCAATGGGTGTGAATGAACACTGTATCAGGAACAATGCATAACACCCTGCAGGACACATTTAGACAATTGGTTCTATTAACCAGACACATTCACAGTCACATATGTATTCATTCACGTTTGTCGAGTTACATGCCGCTTATGACTCATACATGTTGTCATCTGTCATTACCTGTATTCCACCACCTGTTCACCTAATATCAGTAGTTCTGGCAGTGTTTAGTTGGACTTTGTTACATTCTGATACATAACTATGGACGTCCATGCTAATCAGGTACATGGCACTGTGTAGGTCTCTATGTATTCCCCGATGGTTTACAAACTATCCGGTAGATGTGCTCTTCAGGTTTGGTAGGTGTAGGCATATGCTATGCCCACATAGGAATATTAATGACTTCCACTGGGCGGGCCTACTACATCTCTGCCAACCAGCACCTGCACACTTAAGCCCATTAATGCATACACATGGTCCACCTACCTGGCACCCCTCTACAGTAGTCATGACAAATACTTACTGTGAGCGCAGCTGGGTATGAGCACACCCCTACACATTACCCACTCTCCCCATCTCAGGACACATGTCATACATTTTGTCAACCCATGTATTATCACACTTGCACAACCTACTGTTCCATGTACACCTACATCCTGCTCATATTAGTGTCAGCAGATTCTTTCATACCCTGCATTTTTGGGGTCCTGCAAGGGACACCGTTATCCATGTTTAAAGTGTAGACCTTGCAGAACTCTCCCACTGGTCCTTTCCTACCGGTGTTTTGAACAGCGGCAGTGTATTGATCTGTATTGCCTGTCTGTATGTCTGTCCGGCCTAGCTGGGTGATGTAGGGGGTACAACATTTCTTTATTGGATCTCCCAGTCACAAATGCCCGAGATATCTACACTGACATATAGTTTGTTTTGTGTGTATGTGTATATATCACTACCTGTTGTTTGTGTATATATATCTATCTATATATATCCGTAGTATATCCTTGTGGTGTATACATATATGTATATATATATATATATATATATATATATATATATATATATATATATATATATCCGTATGGATATATATATATATATATATATATATATATGTATGTAAATTAATATAGCTATGTGTATATATACGTTTTTATCTATATATACATCTGTGTGCCCGTTAACCTATACATTTCCTGGACATGGACACTTACACATGCATATTGGTTTTAGCCCCGCTTCAACAGCATACTATTGCCTTAGTCATTCTGACACCGACACTTCACACCGGTGAACTTGTGCACAGTATATTGCACGTTATGCAGCGGACAGATGTCGCAAGTTTTTCATGTCTGGGGTGCCACTGCTAACTGGGTTGTGATAGTGTCATTCAACCTATTCCTCGTATGTGCAGCCTATTTTTCCTGCTACTGTGTTTGTTTCTGTACACATTCATATTATGTGTGTGTGTGTGTGTGTATGTATATATATATATATATATATATATATATATATATATATATATATTTACATATATGTGTATATATAGATAAATATGTAGATATATAATTGCATATTTCTGTTATGTCTGTGGATATTTATCTATACACACATCTATCTAACTATATATATATATGAAAGTTACAGCTGTAGAAGACAACATACATTTGCTATGCTAATAGCTGCGTACACCCGTGCAGGCCCACTTGCATCTACTTATTCTGAGTTACATATGTTTACAGGTACGTCTTTAAGATTACATGTGCCTTATTCCTTATGACAGTACCACTTTGATGGAATCCGGTTAATGGACCCATGCGAACGCGGTCACCTTTACATGTATAAATGTTGGCTTTACAGCACAGAGGCATTCATTACACAATTAATGTGTGCTATAGTCGTACTTGAACTGGGAATGCCTTTACGTTGGGCGGATGCTGTAACCACTACACTATTGGTGTTCTGGCTCATTTATATGTATACCCATGGTTCATAGCTACTCTGACATACACCTCACCGCTTCCCTTACACAGCAGGCATCCATTCTCCTGCTGGGAAAACCGCAGTACTACAATTAGGACATTCCCTGTTTCCTACTGCTCTGGACCCGTGCTGCAAGTCTACTCACTCCAAGGATATTCATAACTCCTACGCTTATAGTCCTCGCACATAGCATGTTTGATTGTCAGGGTGTTCATGTGCTGGTCCGGGTTTAGGCTCGGCTGACTGGTGACTAGCACTGCTGTGGCACTGTTCAAAGATCAGATGTAGCACATGGACAGAGTTAGTCCAGAGTTTAACATTCTACCTGTGTTTACAGACGCAGGTGTTTGGGCACCTCTGGCCACATTATTGGGTCGGTGCTACATAATTTAGGGTGGGGAGTGGTTCCACTACATAATGCAAGTTGTGGGGTGGTTTCCCTTCCCATTTGACTATTTCATTCATTTATACATACAATGAATATTATTCTGGACATCTGTTATGAATTCACTACAGGTATGCAATAGTCCTGTCAACAGATGGAACAGTTGGTTGGTGTACTTCTGTGTATGGACCTCACTGATACTCGGGGACTCATGTCTACAGTGACAGGGACAAGGCTATGACAACTCAGGGACAATCACGGACACTTCTACCATGTTAGTACTATTAACTTGGAACGTGTTGACAGATTTGTAATACTACTAATTTTCTGCAGTTAAATGTGTCTATTGCTCTTCATTGTTGTAAGTAGTCATTCTCATTCAATACTTTTCCCCCAAAGGTCACTGGCTTTGTGAGTTTTTAAGGGTCTGGCCAGTTATTGTGCAAATGCTCTGACCATTGGTATCATTGACATTGTCATATGTACAGGTTGTGCTGTATTCTGGTGACTAGGGTTGGCACCATTTCAAATGGCCAAGATGGGACATTTTCGGAACACACATCAGATTTTACAAGCCGACACATACCCACAGTTAGTACAACAGATAGAACTTTACTTATTTGCCTACATAAAAGCCTATTGTTGTAGCAGTTTAGTTGCTTATTCTGTTTCTTGTAACATTTAGGTATTGTAGATATTGCAATAATTATTTTCTGCTACTATTACACAACATATGGGACATAATTATGTCCTACAATCCCAGGACATTTGCCATTTGAAATGTCTTTTGTCAGGACACAACTGTCCAACGATGGACTGTCCCTTGCAAAGCGGGACAGATGATAACCCTACTGCGGACACCAGATTGTTTGGGCCAACACATAGCCATGGTCAATGCAGGTTTAGAACATTCATTTGTTTCCTAGCTGTGAGCCTTATACCTTTGTCACTTTTGTTGTTTGCCTGTTTCTTGTACAAATTACGTTTATTCTATCCTGACGTGACCGCTTTAGGTAACTGTTACATGCAGTATGGTGCATAGTTATTTCCTACAGTCACAAGACATTTGGCATTGTACCATTGTTGGTCAGGTCACACCTACACACACATTAATTGTCCCTCACACAGTGGATCAGGGGTATCCTGTTTACGTCAGTGCCTTCATCACCCTTATACCATGTGCCACTATGCGAATGTGTGCAATATATTCTCTCGCTTATTCATGTCGGGACACGTGTGTCACGGGCAGGTGTTTGATCCTGGGTAGTAGGTTATGCATGACCATTTAGGGCTGGACAGTGTCGTGCACCACTAATGCACATTCCAACTTGTGTCCAGATATCTACAGGACTGGACTTTGTGCCTTCCATTCTAATGTTTACATAGGTTACTTATCCCATGAGGGATATCCCAAAAATTGAACAAGACCAAAACAAGATGAATACCGACCATTCTTCTGGCGTTATGAAAATGTGCTTGGGGTTTTACATGCAAGGGATACATAGTGTGCAAGCCTGCAACTGCCTAGGGTGACACTTCCTACTACATATGCATAGTGGTCACTATGTGTAGATGTGGCTGCACCAAACCAGTAGGCCAAGTATGGCTGGATTTGGTGGACGTTCAGGTAAGGGATCGGGTTGTGTGATGTGGAGGGGATACTGGGTAGTCCATTATACATCCAGGTGTGTTGCATTTGTTATGGCCAGTTCCATCAGGACCAATCTGTGGGTATGTGCCGGTGACATGTCTATACATTTGTATCGCACATTTCAATATTCATATGTTTATGGGATTGTGTTCTACAGTATGGCCTGTCTGGTTGTATTGCAGCTGTTTACACATGTTTTTGTGTTTCTTTCAGCTTCACCCGCTGCTCCCTCATACACCTCTGGTTCACCTATTCTGCATATGACACAGTATCACCTTGGAGGATTGTACCATTACCCATCCCCCCACACACACATATTCCTCACACCCCATACATCACTGCTTTGGTTGTTGGCCCATGACACGGCCAGAGTAACACATTGAATACCCTACATATGTCAGGTACCTGTATGGTTGTGTGGACTACCCTGCCATGTTTGCTTTCCACATGCTATACCTCACGCACATAGGTACACGCCCATACTTAACTTTCATTACATGGTTGGTATACCCGGGTACTACCCATTCAACTGCGACACATCCTGACAAGTTCGGCTTGTACCGCTGATTTGCGGATTTTGGCAGACTGTTCTAATCATTGGTAGGATGCCACCTTTTCCTATGTCCAGGATGGGATATATTCCGTACACATATCCGACTGTACTGGACAGCATGTACCCACAGTCGACGGTACGGATAATACTGTTCCTTTCAGCCTACATGTTTCCTTATTATTGTAGCTGTTTATATGCTCCTTCTGTTTCGTTTACATGCTTATTCTATTTCCTATCACATTTGGTATGTGAAATATGGACATACCTTTTGTATGTGGCTATTACATGCCTTGTGGGATATGATTCGGACATATGGTCGCTAGATATGTACATTTACCGTGTATTTTGTTATGGACACATCTGCCCAGCTGTGTACCCTCCCTCACATTATGGGTCAGCTGGTGACCCTAACCATTGGGCTGGACATACCTACTGGCGGCTCGCTAACATATGATGCATTTCACTTCCACTTGGTATAGCTATCTACACTGCGTTGGACTACAGGCACACGGTTTTCCATGTCATTTGTTTACGGGATAGGGACCCGTTATTCCCTACCGTGCATTTGTGTTTGCTTCTTCATTTTGTGTTCGCAGGAACTTTCTTGCATGCTTTGCATACGTTTCAGTATCCACGGACACTGACAGATGTGATTACTATTTTGCAACTTGTTATATGCAAGCATTTTAGTTTGCACGTCGACAGCTGGCATTTCCACTCCTCCGTGCAGCACTTTGACATGCCCTATGCACTCGTGCTCCTTTTCTGTGCATGTGGCTGTGGCGGCAGCGCGCCTTCATTAATATACATTTGGCGCTACTGCGCCATCTTCACGCCGCACTGTTGGCGCAAGCCTACCGCTGGCCTTGCGCCAAGCTTCATGAATCCCAGGGTTTATCTATATTTTTTGAAAATAGATAACACATGAGAGTTTTTACATTACCTCAGGTATGTAAAGCAGGGTACCCTTCTTTCACAGAAGGAGGGTTATATAGCACATACAATATTTATACTGTAAATCAACATACATAGTATATGTGCATTTTCTCTTAATTTTCTCTTTTCTTTCTCTCTTCTCTTTTCTCATTATTTATTTTAACTGCATCTTGTCTCCCTTTCTAAATTCTCTCCTATTTACTATACTAATATAGTCTGTATATATTTAATAACTCACTATCTATGCATAGATAAATAATAGTCTAAAATAATCTAGTTTTAAGGTAGACTAATTGGAATAGTGAACTTAATTAATTGGCTACTTACGTATTATCGCAACCACATGTTCAACCAGAGAAACGTTTCTTTTCCAAGCCGTATTCGTGCTTAAAAGTTAGGGGTTGTCTGGCCAAATGTAGGGCATTTGAAAGGTTGGACTATATTTGTGTGCATGTGAAACCGGGAGAAGCTTATATGCTTTTTATGGGGTTTATAGCTGTCAATGTTATTGTCCTGCACTCGGACTATTTCATTCCCGAAATCACAGTTTATAAGTGCCAGCAACAATGATGGTTTTGTAAAATCTTACCTTTTTTCCCGGAAACCAGAAATGTCATGAGGAGAGCAACCCCCCCAAAAAAATAAATAAATAAAAATAAGAAATGACACCAAAATCTGGCCATTATGTGAACAGCTGGGGAGTTGAGAGGTGTGCTGCCCACTTCTGATTACTAGCAATAACGTTATTGAAACAGAGTGTGCACCTGCACTGATTTGGAAATAGTTTTGGACATTAAAAGCAATGTTTTGTTTTTCGTACATGTTTCTCCCATTCTTGTTGATATAGATATATTTGACAACTGTTTTCCACAACTTTTGTCGGCACGAGTACGGCTTGGAAAACAGCCATTTCTCATCCTCCAAATGTGGTTGCGATAATACGTAAGTACCATTAATTGTTATTACAATATTTATTAGATTAATGATGGTCACTGTTATGCTTATTGGGACTGGGGACATGTTCGTGATTAACTCTGAAATGTTCCATTCATGTACATATGTCCTTTGAATTATTTCCTTTTAGTATTAACAAATACATTTAAAAAAAGGAGGGAAAAATGTACTGTTGGTTAAGAGAAGTGAAGCTTTCTTCACATTCTATTTGCGTTGCCATAGCAACAGTAAACAACTGTTGCAGTTTCTAAGGACACTGTGAATCTGCAAAGTGCATTTAGCCTCACAGATAACAAATAATAAGAAAAGGTAATGTTGTTTAGTTATTAAAATGAAAAACAACCTAAACAAGGTAAAATAAATACATAATAGGATTATTTGCAAATATTTTATGATTTATCCTCACAGGATTACATATTCCTGGAAACACAACTGAAATGTTCCCAAACTATATGTGCACTGAAATGTAGCTGCTTGATTAAAAAGTATTACTCACTTTAACATGTCCTCCCCATGGTTAGGTAGTGTTCGAAAGACATGCGTGCGTAAATGGGGGTGCCTTCGTTGAAGGTTGGTCGTCGAGCTGGCACCTCGGCATTTCGTAAAAATCTACTGTCAATCATTAGAGGACTGGAGTTCCGCTGTGACGACCCTTTACTGGGAAAAAGCCGAAAGACAAACAACAACAACTCACTTTAACATGCTGATTTCACAAGCTGTCTGCACTATAAAAGTTACATTTTATATGTTACTTGAAATTGTCAGTTTCTAGAGCATATGAAAAGTTACATATTACTTTTTGCAAATTGTTATCTTTGCAGTTACCTCACACTCTGTACAAACTCACTTGGTAACTGATAGCTATTCATTTAAAATATCAGTTTAAATATTAAATGTGCCCTTGAAATGCTATTGACATTTTGACAAAATATAATCTGAACTGTAAAATGAATGACTTGAAAGAAGTGAAGTAATGCATAGATTTCAAAGGCAGTTCTTGACACTACAGCAAAAGTAAAAATATATATTCACAAGGAAGTATTGAAATGTTTTAGTCTTCCAGTTAAAATAGCTTACTGTCAACATTTTGCGATATCAGAAAGTTTGAAGAGCTAGGAAATTACTATTCTTTGTCTTTATAATGATTATTAGACAGATGTTAGACTCTGCTTAGTTTAATGAATTGTGACATATGTTTATGAGGAAAAGTGGACTCAGTTACTCACATTGGGCTACACATTCTTGGAACCTCAAATGAAATGTTCCCAAATTACTTGTGAATTTAAATGAAACTGCCTGATTAATAAGCATAATTAACTTTAACAAGCTGAATCCATAAGCTATCTGCTCTATATATGTTACATTATATATGTCACTTGCATATGACAGTCTCTAGAGCACACAAAAAAATACATATTATTTTTGCAACATGCTATATTTGCACTAGCCATACATTCTAAACTAACTCAATTGGCAACTGACAAGTTATTTATTTGAAATATCAGTCTAAATATTAATTGTGCCCTTGAAATATTGTTGTTGTTTTGACAAAACAAAACCTGAATTGAAAAAGGAATGATTTGAAGAAGTGAAGTATTGTACAGATTTCAAAAACAGCTATTGACACTACAATATACGTAGAAATGTATACATGCAAGGAAAAATTGAAATGCTTATACTTTTAGTTAATATAGCTTATTGTTAACTTTTTGCTTTATCAGAAAATTTAAAGAGCTAGGAAATTATTTCTAATTTGCCTTTATAATGTTTACTAAAGTGATGTTAGTCACTGACTTGTTTAATGGATTGCGAGTCATGTACAAGATGACTTGTTTAATGGATTGCGAGTCATGTACAAGACGGACTACTGAATGTTATTTCTGTTTACCTATGTTTGCTGAATTTCTTTTATTAGTACTGATTTAGAACAAGGGAAAGAAAGGGAAGGGAAATCTCTGTTTTTGGTCAAGGGAGAAGAGGCTTAAGAGTATTCTAACTGCCCCGAGAACTCTCTAAGATGCTCTAAATACTATTTGATTAATACTTACCTAAGGTAAGTCTTGATTACCATATAGATACCTTCACATTCATTCTAGACCTGATGTGATTACCCATTCTGGAAGCAGGGGGTGCCCTATGCAGGATGGGAATTGTCAGGGTGATCATAGTTCATTCTTAGACTCTGCTTTGTAAATCTATAAATATGTAAAAGCACTGCACACTAGAATGTAGGGCGCCTCAACTCAGAGTCAGGATACCACTGATAAGCCATGTCTTTTCATAAGTGTAAGTTGAAGTTGGTGAGCTGAAGAGTGGGAAAGTAAAGGAAGACAGTACACCTGCAGTAAATTCATATTTCATTGGTAATCACTCATTCTCTCCTGTAGAGTCCTTTTAGTCAAATTATTTTAGTAATAATCTATTTGTTGTTGGCTTATTTAGAGTATGCTCCTCTGTTGCATTTAATTTATCCAAAATGACATATCTGACATGTTTAGGATCTCTTAAGGGTAACTAAATATTGGATATTTTCTAAGTCAACATAAAAAAAGTGTTTACACTACTAACATTTCATCCTGATATATAAAATACTGTAGAACAATAATAGAATAATAGAGCAATAACCCACGCCTGGGTGTGGGTAATGCTGGATTTACCCATGGTTGGTGTGGTTTGGTCACAAGGTCAAAGCCCAAATGGCCAAACAAAGACAACCATGGGTAAATCCAGCATTACCCACACCCAGAAGTGGGTTATTGCTATTATACAATGACATTATTTAAGAAAAAATAATTACTTTTCTTAAATAATGGCACTGTATAATGCCTCCTTGCTGCCCTTCCGCAGCTGTCTGGTATTCTGTGGCAGTTCTGCTGTACTGCGCATGCATATGCTCACGCAGTACATCAGAGCTGTGGGCAAAAGCAATGGAGAAAGCAAGATCTCCGTTGCTTTTTACAAAGTGTCTCGCTGTGTTAAAGGAGTTTAACATAGCGAGACAGCTTTAAAAAAAGCAACGGAGATAGGAAGATCTCTGTAACTTTTTTAAAGCTGTCTCGCTATGTTAAACTCGTTTAACATAGCAAGACAGTGTGTAAAAAGCAACGGAGATCTTGCATTCTCCATTGCTGTAAAAAAAAAGAGTTATACTAATGGAAAAAGTCTGGGTGACCAATCAGCGTGCACGTTTTGGAATATTAATGGGGGTTGTTGTATAATATAGAATTTCATATCTCTTTTAAGAAAATTCTCCATATAATAATTTAACATATGGAGCTGAGCTGATATTGTTGGTTAAAGGTATGAGTGATAACCTAATAGATCTATCTATATCTGTTGGGTTAGGAATGACTTTCATTCCATGTTTAATGGGAAATTCAGATTTACTTGCATTTGATACTTTAGAATTAATGTTTTATAGAAGTACTTTTTAAAGCCTGACCAGAACTTTACCCTACTTATATTTAAAGAAGAAAGAACATTAAATTACACTCCCAAGTTTACACACATAAAAATAACATCCAATGTTATCAGAGAATGTGGTATAGCTACTATAATAAAAAAAAAGAAGCAAAAAAGTTTCTTCCAACAATAACTTGAAATGGATTTAACATTCTTATCATTAAATACCAATGGCTTAAATAATGCAAATAAAAGATCAAACTTACTAAAATATTTAAATGTAAATAAGGCGCAAGTAGTATTTCTCCAGGAAATGCATTTTAAGACTAATGATAGCTTTATTTGGAACCCTAAGGAATATACAGTCTTAGCTCAATCCTCCTATAGAACAAAGACAAAAAGAGTATCAATTCTCTGGAAGAAAAACATAATCACTCTAAACGTTATTTATAAATATAAAACACAAAGAAGGTCTACTAGCATTTGTTATAATTAAATTTAATAACAGAATATGGACCTTAGCTAATCTATATTGGTTCCCAGGAACTGGAGCAGAAATGGTTAAAAAACACCTAGATTTGATTTCCAAAAATTATAAAGGAAATCTTATACTGGGAGGAGACTTTAATTTTACCTTAGAAGCTTCTGAAACCACCAAGAAGTCTATTTGCATAGCAAATATTTCAAAATCCTTAAAAAATGATTGATTAATTTCATTTAATTGATACTTTTAAAGTAAAAGATGATAAATCCTTATTATTTTCCCATAAAGACCATAGACTTGGAACACAAACCAGAATAGACAAATTATTCATAGTTCAAGATTTACAAACAAAACTCCTCAACTTTTCATAGTTCCATGCCCCTTCTCAGATCATGACTCTGATAATGAAGCTCCAAATAGAGTTTAAACCTTTAATCCTCTCAACTAGAATTTCATCATTTATTACAAAATTTAAAGAATTCAGACCGTGGATGTTGTCAGAGCTACAATTATTTATTGAAATTAATAATACAACAGAAATCAGTAGAGTCATGGTTTGGGACTCATTAAAAGCATATTTATTTGGTAAGACCCTTAGCTGGTACAAAAACAAAGTTAGAGAGTGGGAATCTGAATCATTAGACTTACAAACCAGACTCTTCACAGCAAAATCTAAAAAAATCAGAATTGTCCAGAAGTCAAAAAAGAAACAGAGGAATTAAATAAAAAATATAATGAAATTCTAACACACAAAACGTGTCTAGCCTTGGAAAAATTAAAAATAAACTCATTAGCCACCTTCCCCAGATATTTACATAACTTATCTGCAATAATTAAAATACAATCTAAAGCAAATAACATTAGTAGTATATATCATGAAAAGAAAGGGGAAAAAGTATCAGATATAGGAGCAATCCTTGAAGCATTTTGGTTCCATTATATGGAACATTTCAAAAAAGAAGATTTAGATACCAACCAAATAAACTTAGATACAAACCTTATCAATATAAAAAAGTTCCCAAAAACTTAAAACTATACCTACAAAAACCTATATCCTACAAATAAGTTGTTGACAAGATAAAAGAAAGTAAATCTAACAAAGCTCCAGGGATAGATGGTATAATTACAGAAATTTACAAACTCTTCCCATCAACAGTAATCTCCCTTTTTCATAAAACTTTGCTAGAAGTCCAGTCAGAAGAAAAAATACCACCCTCATGGAAATATTCTCTCATAACACCAACTCTAAAAGATAATAAACCATCAGACCTTTGCACCTCATACAGACCTATATCATTACCGAATAATGATTACAAAATATTCATGTCAATACTAGCTAACATAATGAAAAACCCACTTTCAAAGACAATTAATAATAATCAAACTGGATTTTTATATAACAGGCACACGCATGATAATATTAAAAGGATACTTACTCTTATAGATTATATGAATAAAGAAGATAAACACTTGTAATCGGATTAGACATAGAAAAAGCCTTTGATTCCCTCAACTGGGAATATCTATTTAAAACTTCAGCATTATTTGAATTTCCTCCTCCCTTCATCTTATTACTAAAAAACATATATATATATATATATATATATATATATATATATATATATATATATATATATATATATTAATAACTTAGCCTACATTAAATTAGGTCCTTTTACCTCAGAATCTATCCATATAACAAAAGGTACTAAACAAGGATGCCCCCTTTCTCCTATTTTATTTGCTTTGGCTATAGAAATACTTGCAGAAATAATACGCAATAATCCAAGAATAAAAGGAATAGAAGTCTATGACTAGTACCTATCTAAAATAATGCTTTTTGCTGATGATATTTTATTAACCCTATCAAACTCCAAAGAGTCATTAGGAGAGCTAGAAGAAGTAATGGAGAAATTTTAGAAGATTTCAGGTCTATACTTTAGTAGATCAAAATCAAAATTTCTATTTTTAAATAAGAAAAAAGAACTACAAGTTGCAGATAAATCCATCATAGGAAAACAAGAACTTACGCTAAATTATTTAGCAATAGTGTTATGCAAAAATATAAACGAAACAATATTAATAAATTATAAAAACATTATTGAAACAATAAAACTACATATAGAAAAATGGAACAAAATTATATTAACTTTTGAAGACAGATTGCAATTAATAAAAATGGTATTTTTGCCAAAAATACTATATGTAGCATTAGCAATACAGTTAATTCCTGAAAGATGCATTCTTAAAGAAATAAACTAATGTTTAATAAAATGTTTATGGTATCCCAAAAAGAATAGAGTTGCCCTAACTCATCACATTAGATGCTGAAAACAAGGAGGATTGAACTTTCCAGAAATAGAAACATATATAAAATCATCTGTGCTTAAAACTACAATAGACTGAATAAACTCAAAGTATTTTGCCAGCTGGAAAGAATTAACAATGGCTTTATTAACAGATGAATTTAATCTGTTAAAAAAAGTGTTAATAGTAGACAAATCAAACAAACCCTGGTACATACTATGCATAAGTATACAATATAATATAACAAAACCTTCTAAAACAACACTGATTAATCATAACATCAATTCCTTTAGGAAACTTATCAATGCAAACATTGATCTAAAACTTTGGTTTGACCTTTTAACCCCATTTACCATCACTAAGAACTTTCCTCACAAAATATATAGGGAAACAATAACCTCCTAGGAACAAAATGGATTCTTATGCTGGTTTCAATGTGTAAATAAATTAAATGTTTTAGATATGCATATGATAAAACTGTTTACAATATTCCAGCACAGGACTAGTTAACCTTACAAAGCATTCTAATGTACACTCAAGATTTATGCAGATGAATTAATAATTCCTCATTTAAATATATACCAAATCTAATAAGTTTTCTGTATAAATTTATATATAATAGTTGTGAAAAGAAAAATTCCATTTCATATATATATAAAGAGTTAATAACATATAAAACAATTCCCAAACCATCATACTGGCAGTTTTTAACAAAAGGTCAGTCATTGCAGTTAACAGAAGAAATTAAAACTAACATCTTTCTATCAGTTAATTACACCTCTAACACACAGTACTGGAAAATATTTAACTGTAAATACTTACATAGAGCATTTTTAACACCAGATAGAATTAAAAAGATCAGTACTACTACAAATGGTTTCTGCTGGAGGTGTGAAAAGTCAAATAAAGCAGACTGGATTCATATTTTTTTATGAATGTAATAAAATTAAATCATATTGGAATGGAATCAATCATTTTTTATAAGCTTTATTTAATGAATAATTTACCTTAACTAAAATATTGATAATTCTAAATGCAAATGAAGGTCCCTACCTGAATAAGACAAATATGTATTTGTTATGGACAATATTGCTATATCTAGGAAATGCGTAACCAGAAGGTGGAATTCAAATGCACCCCTGACCTTGGAAGAATTCTACACTTTACTGAAGACAACTACATTGATAGAAATAAAAATCAAAGAACTACAAATCTATCCCAGGCCATTGGTAAATAATCCTTGGAAGAAAGTTATATCTTTGTTGGACACTCTGCAATAATCAATATTGTATCTCTAATAACTGATCTGTTAATTCTATATTTAATAACATACACTGTATATAATTGAAAGTCAGGCTATTGTAAATATTGTATATAGTTGTTTAAAATGATATTTAAAATATTATGTAAATGTTATTTTAATTGAAAATAAAAAAAAATATTTCATGGAAAAAAATATTGGAATCCAGGTTTAAAAAAGTCTGTAGGCTAGTTGTAGAAGAACATCTAATCTGTTTACAGGTAAATGCTAAGAGTAAAAAAAAAACAGTTACATCAGGTACAGCCAGCAGATGGGCCATGGTATGCAGGTCAAATAGATTATGCAGGTCCTTTGCCAACAATAAAGGGAGGTTACAACTGCCTACTGGTAGTAGTGGATATTTTCTCAAAATAGGTAAATGCAATTCCCACCAAAACCATGACAGCAAAGGCAACAGTGGAAGCCTTATGGAAAACTATTTTCTGTCATTGGAGGTGGCCAAGAATTATTGAGTCGGGCAATGGTCCACAGTTTGTTAGTGATTTAATAAAGCAAATGTGTAATCTGTTAGGAATTCAGCAAAGATTTCACGTGCCTTATCACCCACAGTCAAACGGAACTGTAGAACAAATGAATCGTATGCTCAAAGAACATCTAAAAAAAGTGTGTCTTGAAAAGAAAAATTCCATGGGCACAACATTTACCAGGTGTTGTTATGGGCATAAGAGAAACACCCAACAGTAAGACAGGAATATCTACGTATGAAATCATGACAGGGAGAAAAATGACACTGCAGTTACCTTTTGATCCTGACACACCAGATGGTAGACCTATGTTAGAAATCAGCAAGCATTAGCAATGGTTAAAACAGCTTATAGAGGTATGTGATTACAATGCAAGAGAGCAAGCTTTCCATCTATGGAAAAAGGTCCCAATATTACTGCCAGAAGAAAACCTTCCCTGTGGAACAAAGATATTAGTAAAAATGTTCCAGACGGAAGAAACCTGGGATAGAAATTGGCAGGGACCTTTAGAAATAGTGGAACAAATAGGTCCATTGATATACAAACTAAAAGGCAGAAAGAAACACAGAACAGTTTTAGTGTATAGAGATCAAATGAGAGTATTCACAAGCAATGAGACAATAAAGTCACAGAAGTGACATGCATGTATTTTCTTTTCAGAAAATGAAAATGAAGCTGCCTAAAGTGCACTTGTTTAGAATACAGAAGAGTAAAAGGCAGATAACAGCAAATGTAAATAATAATGTAAATATGTCTACATTTAAGCGTGTGCTAGTTAGACCAATATATATTTTGTTTTTTACATTTTTTGTAATTGTATATTAGCACCAGGGATAGCAGAGACCCCGACAGAAAAGGCATACAAGATTAATGTTACTAATATAAAGTTGTGGTGGGAAAATGATACAACAAATAGAACTCAAGGTAATTTTTCTTGTCCAGGGGAACAGAATGTTATATTGGAAACCTTTCCTTTAACCAGGATGTTCCAGTCTGGAGGACTGGCAGAGGACAGGTATATGTCCAACTCCCACAAAATGAAGTAAATATATCCTTACAAAATGATACTGCTATAAAATGTTTTACACTGCAAGGGGAAAGGACACTCCTTCAGTTTTATACTGACTATATAAACAGTACTGCAGAACAGTCTAAACTAAAGCTACGGGAGGGAAATATATTAGTCCAAGTCAATGATTCAGTAATTATTGGGACACAACCTTGCCTTTTTTATTATCAGAACTTTTAATAATAATCCCACAGCCAAGTCTGATTAAATAATTAGGGTACCATCAACATGTATGGTAGTAGGACAAGAATACCAGAAAAAAGTAATACATTTTGCTATCTCATTTCCTCCTGACGATAATGGCTGCAGAAGATAAAGAGCATGGTACGATACTCTTTTAGGGTGGAAGGGAACAGGTTTAGATACCTTAAATTTGGCTAATATAGACATTTTAATGAATAGACTAAAATTAACAGGTCAATATATTTCACAAATTGTACATTTACAGGCACAATTGTTACCTACTATATGGACATCGCAGAAAAAACATTGATTTACAAAAAGACTTTTTGCAACATTTTGATGAATCTTTGATTAGCAGGTTAGGATTTAATGTTAATGTTGCTACATTTGTAAATTGGACTAAATGTACTTTGCAGTCTTTGTATGTACAAATGCAGAAAAATTAAGTGCAAACAAAGGTAATAAATAATGAACATCTGTGGAAAACAATGTTTGAAAAATGGATTCCAAGTACCAAATGGATTGAGATGCACGGGCAGCAAACAGTCTGCACAAATACATAATGTACAGGAAAAATCACACATTATAATGTGACAAGTTAAAAACTAATGTGTCAAGTTGTAGTTTTACTGTTGGCATTTGGACTGTCATTATATCTGTACCAGTACTGGTCACCCCATTTCGAGGGAAATTATAATGATTTACAAATAAAACTCACAAAACTGAACATTGTACTCATATGGCTAATGGACTGATATGTGGTCAACATTCACTAGTGTATGAACCATGTTTTTTGCAACATTCCATAAACTTGTGTAAATGGATGATTTTACCTTCTAGTTTTGAGATGTTTACTGAAATAGTTCCACAGTTTGTGTGTATTATAACAAATCAAAGTTTAACATTTACTAAACAACATCCTTTTGTAGGTTGTCTTAATAATATAACCCATCTAATGTGGCATAATGAAACATATGTGTTCACTCCAGAAAGTCAAGTGACATGTCTTTTCAATGGAATCCACAAGCATTGTCAATAATTAATGTAGGATTTTCAGTAGAATCATTACATGAAGTCATAAGTAAAAGTAAACAGTTGATTAAACAGTTACAAAAGGTTAATAAAACAATTCTAAGTCTTGAATTAAATTCTGTGATTGTGAAAAACAAATTAATTAAGTTAGCTGAAAAAACTATTGCAGACACAGCCCATAATTGGTGGGACATTTTCACAGGATGGTCTGCGCAAGAAAAAAAGTTGCTAAACTGTATTATACACCCAGTTCTGGTAGTAATGCTTATTAACATTGTACTAACTATTTGGAACTGTGCTTTGACATATTGGGTCAACAAAAGCTACAGGTTTTGTTTCCTAATGTGTTTTCTGTAAATCACGATGAAAATTATGATTTAACTAAAGATTAACATAAACTGTTTTGAGTGTTTTAAATTAAAAGGGGGAACTGTTAGAGTATGTTAAAGGGTTAAACATTTCTTTGCTGTAAATAAGTAAAAAGTAGAAAAATAAAGTAGTTAATATGCATTTTTGGCATCCATACTATGTGACTATAACTGTTCCATGACTACCATAACTGCAAGGAGAATTGCAGATAAGAATGACTCCCTAATTCCTCAAATGATTACTAGCACAGGTGCAAGGAGGACTGCAGACAGGAATGACTCCTTAATTCCTGAAGGCTGTCACATAAATAACCTTGAAACAGAACAAAATCAGCTTATCAGCAGACTACATGCCATCAAGTAAATATCAAACTATTGTCTTTGAAATATTACTTTGACAAACAGGATCCAAATAGTGTAACAAAAACTGTATAAAAGGACTGTAAAACTAAATGTTGTTCTGGGTATTTGTAGGAACACAGTTCCGAGGTAAATGAAGAATCATCATCTGTATCTGTAACAAAAAGCAAACCTTGTACAATAAAAAACTGTAAGCTGTAACGTGGAACGTGTCATTTATTATATAAATAAGTTGTTTTATTATTAACTGTGCTCAAATGGGTTAAAGTATTACAAATTATATTTTGCCAACATTTATCACCACCCCTCTGGGAGTGGAAGTAGAGGGAGTGTTTTCATCACCCAAGACCAACTGCCAGGCATGGTGCATAGGCTTGTGCACCAAACTGTTAGTGCACTCCTACACTGGATGGAGAGCATGTTGTCCATCCTGGTGGGGTAGTCTTGACCCAACTGCTGGCTTCAACCACTGCTTCCACTAGACCAGTGAAGGTGCAGTGCTGACAGTGCCATTGTTGAGGAATTGTGTCACACTGCTGCTGTGTCTGATGTCCATGGGAGTGGGATTCCACAACACCTTCCACAACCAAGGTGTTCACGCCCTACTTGTGTCCCACACTAACCCTGTCTGCTGACTTGTCTGTTTTGTCTGTCTGTAAAAGCTTCCTCACCCTCCCAACTTACCTTCCCCACACATGCCTATGTCCTTTCCCCAACATTTCTTTCTCTCCATTAAAAAAGGCACCTGTCCAAAAAGAAAATCATCCCATACATAGCTCTCCATTTCACATGTGTTGACTGGACACACTTAATTTGATCCAAGTGGTTTGACAACAGTTGTCATCACCCCTCTCTCTTAGGGGACAGTCCAAATTCATCTAAAAAACTGTTACATAGCTGTTTCTGTTGAAGAAACGGATGGCTATGGTTCTTTCCTACACCCTTCCTGCATATAACTACCTGCCTTTCACTATGTTTTCCCCCGTCCTTGCATCTCATTTCACCATTCTACTATCTCCCATGTTTTCTTTTATTTAAAATTTTTTTGTGCAATTCTAAATGGTGGTATATGTATTTGAAAGCATAATAATCACATTCAAAATGTACACCTGCACCCTATTTCAAACCCATTGTACCTCAAGAGCAGTGCATCAACCCACCAAGCCACACATCCAGTTAATTACCACAGCTGTTTTAAGCAAAACATAGTAATTGCCATTTTCTTGTCATTAAGCTTGTTTAAGTGATGCTGTGCATTGCACCGCATTGTGCAAATTTGCTAAAAGGTTAATGGAAAAATAGGAGCTTAACTGAGACTCTGGTGGAGAAATACATCACTATAAAACCATACACATTATAATAGATGTAAGTGAGGTATATAACAGCAGGTAAGTGTGCGGTTATATCTACAACATGTAAAAATACACCTGTTATAACAGTGACTCAGTAGTTCAATCTGTTAAATGCTTTGAAAGCATTACTTTTTGGTCCACATGGTCCTGGGTTCAAATACAGCTGTGCCTAGCATTTAAAATACATGTATATGTACATCACCATTATAAATTCTGATATGTATGACTGCCTCATTACTTATTTATCCACCCAAAGCAGTGAATATGGAATGTTTGCTTCTAAACAATGGAAGTCAAAGGCCTACACATAGAAACACATTTAAACTATTCCTATCACAACACTATAAAGTGCATAGAATGTCAGGTTATGTGTTAGTATGAATTCCTAGAGGATTTTGAAGTAATTCAAATGAGGCCCACTAATAACAGACTGCAGCCCACAGTGATTTGCTAGTAACATTACAGACAACCACAGCTGCACAAATAATATACATATATAAAATCACTGAGGTACACTGGATAGCCCACACCTTCCCTCACATGCTAACCTTATCCAAAACTTAGCTAAAGCCACACATCACAAATAGTGAGATACTCCCACCTGGCTATAATATATACCACACTGATAGACTCCAAAAAAAGGAGGTGGTGTCACCATCCTCTACTCTGATGGTCTAAAGCTCTCACCAATCACCATCCCTACCCCTGACCTCCACCCAGCTGAGTTAGTAATCCTAAACTGCCACCTTAATTCACACAAGAAATTTGCAATCGCTTCCATATATATCCACCTGGAAATAATATCACAACTCTGGAAAATATCTTATCCTGGTTTTCCCACAATATTCACTATGAAACCCTCATCCTTGGTGATATTAACATTGACTGGTCCAAATTTACAATTGACTCTCCTCAATTTAGTATCGACTTACATGGATTCCATCAGCTGATAACCTCCCCCACTTGCCTGCATAAAAGCTCATCTTCCAACCCTACTATAGACTGGATCCTCACTAGCTCCCCCAGCCTCTATCATAATCCATCTACCTACCAGACTCCTTAAGTGACAATCTCCCTATTTCCATTCTAAGACACTCTACCCAACCACCAAAAATACACCTCTACAGAGACTGTCATAAACTTTCTAACTTTAATATCTTCCAATTTAACTCTATACTGTCTAGTATTGACTGGTCAATTCCCAGGAAAATCCCTCTACATGAAGCAGTCGGTAAATTTAACAGTATTTTCTTAGACACCCTGAACTTTCTTGCCCCCTCTAGAAGAATTAGAAGAAATCTCGCTATGACCCCTGGCTTTCCAAAGATACTAGATCTATAATGCATAAAAGAGACAGTGCTTGGAAAGCCTGGGTCAATAAAAAAGAATTAAACCTACTACAAAATTACAAGGAAGTGCAAATTCTTTCCAAGAAACAAATAAACAATGACAAAAAATCCTACTACAGCTCTCCACAACTCAATACCAAATCCAACCCTTGTAAGTTTTGGTCCTTTCCAAATAAAATTCTTTGTCTAGGCTGCCTTTCCAATCCCTCCCTTTTCCCAAATAACCCCCCTATAGAAACTGCTACTCTCTTCAATAAACACTTCATTGACAGAATCCAAAAACTCACACCCTCCAGACCCAACACAACTGCCCCCTACCCCTTCTAACCCACTCAACACTAATCTCTTCCCCTTTCAGTCTGTTCCCACTTCCTATATTAAATCTTTTCTTCTGAAGCTTAAATCTTGCTCTCCCTCCACAGATAATCTTACTGCTACCTTCCTCAAATGTGCTTCTGAATCTATATCCTATCCTGTATCCATACTAATCAACAGATCCATTCAAGAAGCAACAGTCCCTCTCATATGGAAATCCTTCTTTACTATCCCCATACACAAAGGGGGAAACTCTACTGACCCATCCAACTATAGACCCATTGCCATCCTATCATGTCTATCTAAAATACTGGAAAAATGCATTCACTCTCAGCTTCTCAGCTATCTACTCCAACAAAACCTCCTTACTCCTACTCAACATGGATTTTGGCCAAGCACAGCTACTGCCCTCCTATCTTTTACTCACACTATCGCTGAGGCCTGTGATAATAACCATTTCATATCCTGTCTCTTTCTTGACATCTCCAAAGCTTTTGACACCATCTCTCACCTTTTACTCCTGACCAAGTTATCCAATTTCAACCTATCTCCTGCATCCCTAACCTAGTTCTCTAGCTCTGGAAGGCTAGAATCTGTCAGATGGCTCTCCTTCTGCTCACCCTTCATTTCAGTCACATCAGGTGTTTCACAGGGTTCCATCTTGGGCCCCCTCCTATTTAACATTTTTACAAATGAACTATACACATCCTGCAAACAATCGTCCCTAATCCAATACACTGATGACTTGACTCTCATCTCCATCTCTAGCAACATCTCTGAACTCCATGCCCAAACTCAGGACACCTTTCTATCCATTGAGAAATGGCTGTCTGACAATTTACTCATTGTAAAACCAAAAAAAAAAACAAACTCTTGCTCTTTCTCACCCACTATCTCTCTCCCATCATACATCCACCTTTGCTATCACATCCTTCCAATCCTAACCAACATCCAGGCCACAACCTTGTCCAAACTTCAACAAACATACCATAAAATAGCTAAGATTTATCACTAACTCCCCTTACAAATCACACCACTGCCTTGCACTCAACTCCCTCCAATGCCATGAACTCCCCCAGCAACTCCTTATAACACAATTACAAATAATACACTCTATACTATACAAACCATCTTCCTGCCCAGCTCTCTCCTCCCTGATATCCCCTTACTCCCCCCAGGACTCTCTGCACCTCTAACCAGTAACTCCTGAATATCTACCAACCAAAGAGAAATGTGGGCAAACTACTTTAAAAATGTCCATCACCCAAGCTTGGAACAAATTTCCTCTATACATACGCTCCATTACCCAACCATTACACTTCAAAATAGAGCTCAAACTTTATCTATTTAAAACCAAGGGATGCCCTTGTCAACACCATACTTAACTCCTCCACTCTCTTGTATTTCATTCCCATCAAAATTGTATACACACTAGGCTCTACCTTTCTCACTTCTTAACTTAATTGGTAATTACTGTGGTCAAGTCAATCTCTAAATTTTGATAGCTTAATTTTTGCAGTTTATTTTGCTATTTAACTGTAGTGCTACTTGTATGTTATTATGTGTGTGTTGCTCACTACTGTTTCTTTTTGTACTGATGTATTTCTAATTGTAGTATCTTACAGTGCTAAATTTTATTATACTGTTAACTGTTTTTGTAACTGGAGCTTTTCTCCTTGGGTCTCCACTGAAAGTAGGCCACTCACCCAGCTGGACTAACCCAGTTAACAAATGTCAATCAATAAATAAATAAATAAATGGAGGTCATGCTAGAAGCAAGGGTTGCCAGCACACACGTTCCAAATGACTACCATGATGTAATACTTGACTTGTCTATTATCCAACTGGTTGACATAATGGTTACTGTGCCATCTACCTTGTTCTAGGACATACTAAGCAAGGTACATGGCTGAAGGAACCAAAACCAATATAAAGAAGAAAGCAGTGGAACAAAACTCTTCAAAAACAACTTTTATTGTACCAATACACCAAGTGCTTTCATCCCCAGTATACATCACGGGACTTCTTCAGAACTCGTTCTGAAGAAGTCCAGTGATGTATACTGGGGATGAAAGCACTTAACTTGGTCTATTAGTGCAATAAAGGTAGTTTTTGAAGAGTTTTGTTCCACTGCTTTCTTCTTCACACTAAGCATGGTGCCCTGCATTGTGTTAATAATACCTTTGGCTAACATACTTACCTTAAACACATACCTTAATTTCCAGTGGGATGGGTTCCCTCAATCAGGCTCGGGCTGTACATCAAGGTTTCCACAGACCCCACAGTTACTCTTAAGTCTTGTTGTCCTGCACATTCTGCAGCCTCTCTGTCTGTGCCTGTTGCCTGCAGCAACAGCAGAAGCTTCAGCCTGTAGCACACACATCTGTATGTAAAATGTAGCTCCTACAAGCATTCGCTCTGCACTGATGTAGTATCTTTACCCCACTAATTTTCACCCCAACATATGAGAAAGGGGATGGAATCTACATTGATGCCTTATATCTTGTTGATTAGTTGCATGTAATTGGCTGATTATACTGCAAATCAGCTGTGTAGGCTACATGTATCATTTCTAAACCACAGATTGGTTCAGAGGCAATCACCTGCTAATGAAAACCATCTTAAAACGGCAAACTCCTAGGTAGGGGAACCATTGTGTATGAGAGTAAGTTTGCATGGTTAACTAGTTTACACAATACTTATATAAATGTATCTTTCAACAGAGGAATATTGTACTCCAAGTATGTAATCATTTTGTTTCCAACATGATGCATATGTTTCAACATACTTAGGGGGTATGGGGATTATATCAGTAAACATTTCTTAGAACTGTACTGATGACATACCATTGATCTCCAGCTGTGTTACATCTACTGAGGATGTAGAGTACAGCAAGGGTATAATGCTGTGTGTTAACTAGGTACACAAGTCTGCTGCATACTTACTTTGATAGCACTTGTAATAGTACACTGCTATTTGGTTGGCACTGTTGTCTGTAGCTGAAGTGGCCAGGGATCATCAAGTCACTGGTGGTAGGCCTGCAGCAAAACAACCTCACTCAGCCACAGAAGAATTCCTGGCAAACCTCACAATGTAGGACAGCTCCCAGCCATCCATCAGCCAATATGTTGTGGACGTAAGTGCCATCCAGTCCTCTCAAGAGGAGTGTCCAGGTATGATTAATTAGATCAGCACTGGAATACTGTTGCATTCAGCGTGTCAACGTGTATAGTTTTACATGGGTGCCAGGTGTTTTATTGTGGTGAGAAAGAGGTTAGCTGCAGTTTAAAGGTCATGTAGAGATTGTGACCCACCATGTAGAAATTGTGACCCACATACCTGTTAACATAGCAGCTACTGTAAATGTGAGATATTTAAGCAATAACCCACGCCTGAGTGTGGGAAATGCTGGATATACCCACGGTTGGTGTGGTTTGGTCATGAGGGAAAAGCCCAAATGGCCAAACAAAGACAACCGTGGGTAAATCCAGCATTACCCACACCCAGAAGTGGGTTATTGTTATTATACAATGACATTATTTAAGGAAAAAAATACTTACTTTTCTTAAATAATGGCATTGTATAACGCCTCCGTGCTGCCCTTCCACAGCTGTCTGGTATTCTGCAGCAGTTCTGATGTACTGCACATGCATATACTTACACAGTACATCAGAGCTGAGGGTGGAAACAATGGAGAAAGCAAGATCTCCATTGCTTTTTACAAAGTGTCTCGCTATGTTAAAGGAGTTTAACATAGCGAGACAGCTTTAAAAAAAGCAATGGAGAAAGAAAGATCTCTGTTACTTTTTTTAAAGCTGTCTCACTATGTTAAACTCCTTTAACATAGCGAGACAGTTTCTAAAAAGCAACGGAGATCTTGTGTTCTCTGTTGCTGTAAAAAAAAAAAAAAAAAAAAAAAAAACCACTTATACTAATGGTAAAAGTCTGGGCGACCGGACCTTTTTCCATTAGTATAAGTCTGATTTACAATGTGCATGCTGACCAATCAGCATGCACGTCTTGGAATATTAATGGGGGGTCGTTGTATAATTGGACATATTACCGCTGTTATACTGTGACATGCACTGCTGTTTACATTACCTCTCCCTCATTTTTTTTCAGGACCATCAGAAATCAGAAGAGGCGATGCTCCTGCTTCTGGTAAGAGAAAACTATTTTGCCAGAGATGTAGATATAGTTCAAAGTATTTGCTAAAATGTTATCCCAGGCATGATGGCTGGATTAATGTACTGTCTGCATGATTGCCAAAAGGACATATATTTTCTGAATGCCCACAGTGTAGAGTCATACCACTGCCTTGTAGGTGTGACCATAATGATTGACTTGACAGTATTGTCAGGACAATACAGATTTCCATAACTGTCAACTGTGCAGAGTTTTGCAGAATGTCAACAGTGTACCTAATTTATGTTTTGCTCATGAGATTCTTGATTAATGAATAATTATTTCCAAATAATTACAGATTAGGGTTAGAAAATAATGTCCTCCTGTCCTACTATGTGATGTTGGGTGTTATACAAGTCTGTAATAGTGACAGCTGCATATACAGCTTATCATATATTGCACCATTGTACTGCACAGCATAAAAGTGCAGGCATTAATGTATTGCATTCTCATTTTTATTACAGGTAACTGGGGAGGTTGTTTTTTGTCCCCTTCACAACCTGATGTCAGTGTCTGTCCAGACTTTGATGATGATGGTGGGCAAATTGAGGCACATCTGGGGGTTGCAGATGCTGAATTAGACACAGAGGTTGAGATCCCTCATCCACCCTCATTATAACCATACACAGCTGGTATGCCTACGCATGCCCAGTCCCTTGAGGCCACAGATATTGGACAGTCAGAGGGTGGGGACATTGAACAGGGAAATGTAGCTACTCTAGCTTCAGTGACTGTTGACATGGGCCATAGCCAAACAGTTGCCGAGCTTCCACAGAGGTGGATTGATAGGGGTGCTTGTAGACCTTCTGTCTCTCCACCACCTGTTGCCGGTGTCTCATCACGTGTCACTCAGCATGTGTTTCGGGCCATCATGGAGGCACAAGCACATTCAGAAAGGAACTCCCGATGGATGCTCTGGGATATAGATGCAGCACAGCCTGACATCTATGACTGCCTCCACTGTGTTGCTGACACCCTCGAACAGTTGACTGACACAGTGGAAAGAGGTAGGTCTGAGAGAGAGATCGCACACTGTCTGTCTTGGAAAGCACATTGTCTGTGATGGAATGTTTTGTTGGAGTTGAGCATCGGCCACAAGGGTGTAGGTCAGCAACTACATCTGCTGAGAGTCAACGTGGCCATACACAATCATGGTCCTGTAGTGGCAGTGTATCCAGTGCTCCAGAGGGGAGTGTGCTGTCCACACCATGATGCAGCAGGCCATGGGCTCATGATCCTGGGTGTTCCTGTGGAGAATACATTCCCAGCAGACATCAGTCACACTCAGACAGTAGCACAGCATCTGACCTTGGGCATGGAGGTGCCAGTACAACTCCTAGCAGAGCCAGTTCTCGTGTCCGGGGGGTGGAGACAATAAACTATCACCTCTACCATGCATGCCTCACAGCTGTCCAACATACAGACATGTAGGGCTAGCACTGAGATTAGTTATGTTCATACAGACACACACGCAAAATTTCCATGGTCCATCTTGCCTGCTTCCCTTCCTGACTCACGCACACATGCTTGCCAACCTGTTGGGTCAGCCTAGGCCTCCTGCACCCCCCACACAACACCTTGTGCAAGTGATGATAACTGCACCATATCCCTGTCATCATTCTCATGGATGCAGGGAAATAAAGCTGTGTCTGATGCACAGGGTGACTATCTACATTAGTATGAATTAGTTTCATCCATTGTTGCTATAGACATTCTACTTGTACTGGTCATTTACACATATTGTACTTTGACATTTATGTACGTTACGATGGCTGCTTTTGTAAGGGCTATGGAGTCACACAATGAAATGTGTCTCATGGAAATGTTTACATTTCACTTTCAGGATTGTGTTGGAGATGCTGATGGGTACACATCTACAACCAACCATCAATGTCAGATCACAGGATTAAATGTCAGCACAGGAGAGAATTGTCATCAGGAAGGTAAAACAGTATAGGTTCATGGGTCCATAGGTTCATAGGTGTTTACTAGGCTAATGAACAGAAGGGCTTCTTTAAGCCCAGCCATGAATCCCAAATTTCTGGCAAGGTCTGATCCCCTTGATAAGTGTAAGTAGGATTTTGGGAGATTAAACACTTACAAGCAGGGGCCTTGGAGATGTAACGTTTAACAGTTTCCCTGTGTCTATTGCAAACACAGGTCCCAAAACAGGGATGGTTGCCCTGTTGTGTAAAAAGTATGCTGAGAATAAAAATAGAATGGTACAGTAACAAGTAACTACTAAGAAAAACAAAAAAGTACCGAAGCTGACACAGTTGAAGGTAAAACAATAAACTTTAATGCACACAAAAGAAAGTAAGCTCTTTCACAGTGTGCTCTCACCGCTTCATCAGACTGTTCTAAACTAGTAACAAATGCAATTAAATAGCATAAGTTAATTAGTCAATTAAAGCACTGATAAAAGCATCAATTATCTAAGAGAAAAATGTCACAACAAGAAAGCAGGTAAATGAAACATATAAAAAACATAAAAATATATATATAAAAAATATGTATAAAAAACAATCCTATACTCAGTGTTTGAGAGGTCTAGCTTTTAAAAAAAGGCTTAAGAGAGACTCATTAAGACCTGGTATTTTATTAGCATTAAGAGTCAGAATCTATTTTTGCTCTGCAGATTCTGTACGATTCCTAAGATCTCCCCATCTTAAACTCTCAGGAATGATCTCTAGCACAAGGAATTTAAAATGATGTTCCTGTTCAAGGCACATAATATGCTTAGCAAGATCATTGGTGTATTTCTAATGTCTCTCTGATGTTCCAGTACCCTGTCTTTGAGTTGTCTATTACTCATGCCTACATAAAAAGCATGGCAGAAAGTGCAGTAACTAAAATAAACAATGTTCTTAGTCCTGCAATTAGCATAAAAGTTTGTGTTTATTTTAAAGTGCATATTAGGGTGCATGTAAGATGGACTAGAGTGTATAAACTCACAGGCTGTGCAATTCCTGCATTTAAAAGTGCCATGCCTCTCTGACTGTAAAACTTTGTTAAAAGTAGAAGTATTGTAGCACAGATGCCTTTTCAAGGATCTGTTATTTTTAAAAGTGTGGAACAGTATCTATGGCATTTCTTAATTCATCTACAGTATCCAAAATGCCCCAGTTCCTTTTAACAATATCACATATACTACTAACATCAGAAGAATATGTGAGAGGAAACCTAATCAATCCTGTCCTTTGTTCTGTAGCTTTAGCTGTAGTGTTAGGTGCAGCAGCGTAATAAGGCCTGCATTTGCCCCCTCTCTCCTTATACACATCAGTAATACAACTGTCAATATCCTTTTCCTTGTAGCCTCTATCTAGAAAATCCATTTTTGTATTACTGATTGATTAAGTTTCCTATACTGTTCCACACTTTAATTTCAAAAATAACAGATCCTTGAACAAGCACCTGTGCTACAATACTTCTACTTTTAACAAGGTTTTACAGTCAGAGAGGCATGGTACTTTTAAATGCAGGAATTAAACAGCCTGCAAGTTTATACACTCTTGTTCTACTTACATGCACCCTAATATGCACTTTAAGATAGACACAAACTTTTATGCTAATTGCAGGACTAAGAATATTGTTTATTTTAGTTACTGCACTTTCTGCCATGCTTTTTATGTAGGTGTGAGTAATAGACAACTCAAAGACAGGGTGCTGGAACATCAGAGAGACATTAGAAACAAGAAAGACCCAGTGCTCTTGCTAATCATATTATGTGCCATGGACAGGAACATAATTTTAAATTCCTTGTGCTAGAGATCATTCCTGAGAGTTTAACAGGGGGAGATCTTAGGAATCGCACAGAATCTGCAGAGCAAAAATGGATTCTGTCTCTTAATGCTGATAAAATATCAGGTCTTAATGAAGTTGTCTCTCTTAAGCCTTTTTTAAAAACTAGACCTCTCAAACACTGAGTATAGGATTGTTTCTTAATACATATTTTTTATATATATATTTTATATTTTTTATATGTTTCATTTGCCTACTTTCTTGTTGTGACATTTTTCTCTTAGATAATTGATGTTTTTATCAGTGCTTTAATTGACTAATTAACTTATGCTATTTAACTGCATTTGTTACTAGTTTAGAACAGTCTGATGAAGTGGAGAGAGCACACCGTGAAAGTGCTTACTCTCTTTTGTGTGGATTAAAGTTTATTGTTTTACCATCAGCTGTGTCAGTTTCGGTACTTTTTTGTTTTTCTTAATGATTGTCCTGTTCCCTATCCAGTTATGTAACTTGCACTTGATTTGCATTAGGGTGGAACTCTGCTTTACATGGTTGGGGAGCCTGTTCCATATAGGGTGTAGTCTCTGGTATGCATACCTGTCTCTCCAGCACATCCTATTTATACCACAGACAAGGTGTAGGTCTGTAGAATGGGTAATTGTGGTGGATATGCAGGTGATCCACAGTTAAGGCCTAACAATGCCCTGTATGGCAGGCATACATCTCCCCTCCAAAGGGTGTAGGACACAGAATACAGGTATAGGGCCTTGACATGGTCTGCATAGGACATTTTATGTACACCCTGTATTGGTGTAGTGGGGAACCTGTGTGGAGGTTCCAATTATATGCCTGGGTAAGTACATACCAAAGGTGTCATTGCACTCAATGATAGGTCTGATGAATGCAGAATACACTAGAACAATGAATATCTCGAACTTACATGCCATACCTTTGTTAATAAGTCGTGCAACATAGAATGATTTCATCAATACTGTACACATGTAACAGTCAAAGGCTAGATCACAATCTATGTGTGTCCCTAAGTCCCTGACTACTGGTCAACTGTTAGAGGTGTGCTGTCAATATGATAATTACCAGGGGTGGATGATTTCTCAAAGCATAGTATTGTGCATTTATTGGTATTTAGTAAATTAATGTTACTGCATGGTTCTGACACCAGTTGTATGTCTGTGTCAGCCCCTCCTGGAAAAAAAAATGTGTCAGTGTTGTGATTCAATGACAGCTCCTAATTTGCAATCATCTGCAAATCTAGCCAACCAGAGGTCACTGACAGTGTCATTGACTTCAGACAAGCAAATGCCTAAGAGGAGTGCTCTGAGGAATGATTTGTGAGGGATTCCACTTGTGGCTTGCCTGTTTGTAGAGGTGGACTCCCCTATGCTAACTTCCTGGGTCCTGAATGTGAGCCACTTGGCTATCTACCAGCTGACTTACTAGTTTGTACCTAACCTCTTGAGTTTGTCAACAATGCTTGATAGAAGTACAGTGCCACATGCCTTGAGAACCATTTTTTCCTCATCCATTGCTGTGGTTACCTTCTCATATAGGTCCACCAAGTTGTGCAGGCCCTTAATGAAACCAAACTGGGTTTGGTCCAGTGTCTGGAGGTGTACTACATCTCTATTGATCATTTCCATGATGATTCTTTTCATGGCTTCACATATCAGACTAGTGAGGCTTCTAGGTCTATACTCCTCAGGGTTTGTAGATGGTCCACCTTTGTGCAGAGGGATGACTGCTGCTGTTCTCCATTCATGAAGCATGAAGCCTCTTTAGTGGCTACAGTGAAATATTAATTTCAGAGCCTATGAAAGGTCATGTTTCATGCTATATAGAAAGCATGCTGGGATATTGTCTAGGTCCATTGATGCATTGTACTTGTGCTTTGAGAGAACATTAAAGACCTGTTCCTTTGTGATAGTAGGGTTACTTACATTTGATGGTATTTCCTGAAGGAAGGTTGAGGGGGGGGGAGAGAGATGGCTAAAGTTAGGACTCAGTTTATCAGCCAGGAGGTTTGCTCTTTCTTCTGCCTCATTATGGGTGGTTCCATTTACAATGAGATGCGTACACAATTGTGTCTTGCATTTGACATTGCGGACATATCCAAAGTATGCTTTGTGGTTGTCCTTGGCCTGGGAGAATTAACTTACCTGAAATCTGGCTTTGGTAGACTTCATTTGTCCTCTGTTTTTTTTCACTTTGATGAGGGTGCTTTTATCCTGCTGCATGCTACACTTCCTACATTTTACCATGAATTTCTACCTTCTGTTATACAACCTAGCAGAAAGGCTCATCCAGACTCTTCTACACTTTGCTGTGAAGGAAAGGTTAGTTTGCTTTTATTTTTTGTATTTTTGTATTACTTTATTGACTTTCTGTATTTTGAATACTGTGGCTTGTTTTCTTTACCTTGTGTTTTGCTTGCATTCTGCTTTAACAGCATATTAAAACTTCAAAAGAGACCACAGCTCTCTCTCTTCTGAGTCAGGCAAAATTTTTTTCCCGCCCTCTCACCCAGTTACAGTTGTCTTGTTAAATACCACTGTCTTTCTAGTTGCCTGCCTTTTGTGTTAATCTGACCATATATCTCATTTCCTCTCTACTTTCACTGGCTTGTGTGAGTAATCACAAAATCATCATTTTTGAAATCCCTCCCCTTCAACTATTTAAATTTATTGGCCATCCTACTGTATTCCATAGTACCAGAATACAAAAGTGACCACCCCTTTCAATCCATCTTGCTGTTTTAAAAATAGTAACTCTCCACTAAACCTTAACTTTTTAAACAGGTAAAACTTAAGTTACCTACTTTCACATCTAACTTCTCTAGTGCACAATGCAGTGTGCATTTATTTTTTCATCTTACCTATAAGAGCACTTTCTCTAATACCTGCTGAAAAGCACTAGGAAGCCTTAAACTGATACAATCACTCAACTCTCCTTGTTAATAAGGAGAGATTAATAGTAGGCACTAAACAGCCTATAATTGCAAAGTACCTTGCTAAGGTAAGGGAAAACAGCTCCTGTACTTTACAAAAAAATAAATAAAAAAAAAAGCACCAAACCAGGCATGTCCATGGGTCAGCTTCCGGTGATTTCTCCTGCCCACCTGGTGAATCTGGGCATACTGGGGCAATGCAGCAATTGCCTCATGTACACAGACAACCTTCTCCTCCTACCACCCAACACTACAACCTGTGAGAGATGCACTTACATAGCCAAAATGGAAACAAAGCTCTCTCCACCCAAGATTGTGCTAGACAGTCAAGAGGAGAAGGTTAACCCCCACACTACACCTCAAGCAACACATAGCCCTTCTAAACCCACACCACCAACACCCACATATAGCAACACTAAATCCACATATGCAGAGGCCCTTAACTGTAACCTGCCCAAGCAACAAGGACCTCTGAAGCTGAAACACAAACAAACACCAATCACAACCAAAGTGTCACATAGTTCACAACATCAGTGTACCACCCAGCAACAGCCCCAAAGGCAAGACAATGCACCTAACACTTTAGTCATAGGTGACTCTATAGTCGGCACACTGATGTCCCTCTCACCAGGTTGAACAAGGAAAAAACTACAGTTAGCTGCCTGTCTGGTGCCAGGATCTGCCACATAATGCATGCACTCAAGTCATTCCACAACAAGTACAAATATGACTCTGTCATTGTCCTTGGAGTGAATGACTTGAGATGTACCTCCCTGGACTACATGAAAAGAGACATGGAAGAGCTCTCGGATCATGTGGCCCAGGCAGGTATGACCCTAGCCCTGAGCAGCATCCTGCCTTCGCCCAGAATGATACCACAATATAAGGACAAAATGATTGACTTCAACAATTGGCTAAGCTTCTGGTGTCATTCAAAGGGGATCCAGTATCTGTCTGCCTGAGATGACATGATTGACAGACCATGATGCTTTGCCAGAGATGGTCTGCACCTGTCGCCCCTGGAATTCAGGTTACTGGCTAAGGCTCTTGCCACCCCTATAGTACCTTTTTTAGGCAAAGTTCAAATGACAAAACCACCACTGAAACAGGTACAAGCATGCAAAATCTGAAGGTAATGCTACTCAATGCTAGAAGTCTAAACTTCAAAATGCACTCTCTCAAGGCACTCCTAAAAATGGAGAACATCGATATCTGTGCAGTAACTGAGACCTGGTTCAAGGCTCCAGAGAGCACCCCTGCAATACCAGGCTACAACTCTTACCACACTTTTTGGCCAACAAACTAGGACCGAAACACTAAAGGTGGAGGAGTGTCAATATTCACCAAGGATATTCACACCACCAGGCTAGTTGCCCAACACAATGCATCTGAAGTTCTCCAGGTGCAACTAACACTAGGTAAGACGGCAATCCAAATTGTAGCTTGCTACAGATCCCCCACCATACCCCAAGATTCTCACTACATCTTTCTAAACATACTGGAAAATGTTAAGATAGAACCAAACACCCTAATACTAGGTGATTTTAACTACCCTACCATTAACTGGGAAAACTACTCATGTGCCAACACCTTTGCCCAACGGTTCTTGGAATTCATAAATTCCAACGCCCTGGATCAACTAATCCATAGTCCCACCAGGGGCTCCAATATCCTAGACCTGGTCATTACCAATATGGGAAATCGATGCTGCACACCTATGGTCACCCCCTCGTTAGTCAGGTCTGACCATAAGCTAATCACCCTTTACATCCACATCCCACCCCCACCCCCCAGTAAGGAAACATCCATAAAAAACTTCTCCAAAGTCAACTTCATGCTACTCAAGTCAGAAGTGACAAACTTCATGACACCCATGCAGACAGGAACTGAAAGTTCGACTGCTGAATCCTACACTAAGGCACTGTACGAGCACATTCGCTCATGCATGAATCGTGCCATCCCAAATAGAACCAAGATGCTCTCATCCAAAAAAAGGAAGCCAATCTGGTGGTCCCCTGCCATAAACAAACTTTACAACAAAAGGAAGAAACTGTTGCAGAAAAGAGGAAAATCCCAGGATGCAAAAAACTCCCTTACCAGCCTCAGTAAGAAAATGAGATCCCTCATAAAATCTTCCAAAGCTAGTTACGAAAATAAAATTGCCAAAGATTCCAAAGACAACCACAAGGCATTCTATAACCATGTCAAGAATCTAAATGGCAATGCTCAGATCTGCTCTGAGCTAAAACAGAATGGCATTAGATATACTGATCCCAAGGATATTGTCAATATCCTGGCAGATCGATTCAGTGCCAACTTCACCCCCCGTCTCACCCCCTAAATGGCCCATCTCAATACCGGATGATTGCCAAATTCCGATAATAACGGCCACACAGGTAAAAAACACACTCTCCAAAGCTAAGAATACAGCATCCATGGGACCAGATGACATCCTGGGCTGTGTACTACATGAACTACAGTATGAACTGGCACCTCACCTAAGTGTCATGTTTAATCATAGCCTCACCTCAGGTTTCATGCCCACTGAGTGGCTCAGAGCTACAGTTATCCAACTCCACAAGGGGGGATCCACCTTGGATCCCGGAAACTACCGTTGCATCATTCTGACAAGCCTTATCTGCAAGGCCATGGAGCGTATTATCATGGCACTTATAAACAAAGACATTGGCAACCTTCAAACACTGGACCCTACCCAGTTTGGGTTCGTGAAGGGCCGATCTTTGTCTCCTGAACCTGATTGACTTCTTTGAATCAGTCTCCAGAGCCATGGACAAGGGTAAGGTGGTCCACACAGCCTATCTAGACCTTGCCAAGGCCTTTGACACCATTCCCCACTCTGGAATCATAGATAAACTTACTAAGCTGGGCATTAATCCCTACGTCACCCAATGGGTTGCTAACTGGCTTCCTGATAGAACCCACACTGTAAAAGTAGCTGACTCCAAATCCAGCTCCATACTAGTGACAAGTGGAGTACCTCAGGGTTCAGTCCTGGGACCGCTCTTGTTTGGCATCTACTTCTCTGACATACAGGCCAACACTAAAGGACTCTGGCTAACAAAGTTCGCAGATGACTGCAAACTGGGAGCCATTATTGAATCCCCAAATGATGTGGATACTCTACAAGAGGGCCTTACAGAAACAGATGCTTGGTGCCAGAGCCATGGGCTCAAGCTCAATGCCAAGAAATGTATAGTTATCACCTTTGGTAAATAACATGTATCTGTGAATTACCATATAGGTGGCAGTACACTAAACACCGAAAGTGTGATAAGAGACTTAGGGACACAGGTGGACAGTGGTCTCACCTTTGATAACCACATCGCCACAACAGTCAGGAAATCCTTCTATGTGGCACACCTCATCACTAAGGGCTTTTCATCCAGAAAAAAGGAGGTCATTGTCCCACTGTACTAATCCCTCATTAGACCCATTATAGAATACAATGCCCCGTTTGGTATGTACCTCTCAAGACATCTGCAACAACTGGAAAGGCCGCAGAAATACCTCACTAAAAGAATCACAGGCCTAAAGCAGATGCCCTATGCTGACCGCCTTAAAAATCTCCAGCTATACTCTGTCGCATATCGTCTACTCAGAGGCGATCTCTGCTTAACATACAAGGCCATGTCAAACCCAGAGCTGTTGAACATGCTACACTTAAAGAAATCCCTATCCCTCAGAGCCACATGCTCCAGGGATCTAAACCTTGTCATCACAATAAACAAAACATGCTGGAGGGATAGGTTCCTGGCCCAGAGACTCCCCATAGTCTGGAATAGATTGCCAATACATGTCAAGCAGAGTGCCTCTTTGGCCCTCTTCAAAAGGAACCTTGACGATTGGATGGGAGAAAGGAAATTCACCCCAGGGATCACGTCAGTCACCCTGCTAGACCGGGGTCCAGGGAAGTAAATAGTGTGGGAAGAAATAGCCAGGGAATTGTTATGGCTAGGCTTGTATAGGCCCTAGGGCTTATAGCCTAGTACCAACCTATGAACCTATGAACCTATGAACCTATATTGATTCTATGATTCCAACAGCACCAGTATGGATTGATTTTCAGTTAGTTCCGTACTTCTTCCTGGTGGGTACGGCTGCCTTTTTTTAAAATTTCTCCAAGCCTTTTGGGTTTCTAATACCATGACGGGAATGGACCCAATTCCTTAGTCAAAGTACAATAAAAGTTTTTGAAATTAATATTGTTTCAATCTTTGATGTCAGACAGAAGTAGTCTTCACAGCACCAGCAATGTGCCCAGTAATGACTCCTTCTGCAATTCGTATTTTTTTACATGTATTAGTAACATATCTAAATATGATTGTAGATTATTTTTTTACCAGGAGGCTTATAATGATGCTTTAAACAAGTTATTGACTGATGAAAACACGTATTCAACTGTTTCATACAATGAAGTCCAAATAGCATATAGAAGAATAGACTCTCTTTAGAGGAATATCTTATAGAAAACAGAATTGAAGACAAAACTTACAACTTTTTGAAGCAAAAACATTCATGTGTTCCACAATTTTTTGGAACACCAAAAATACATAAAAATCTTTTGAAGCCTCCTTTTCGCCCTATAGTTTCAGCTAGGAAGTCCAAAACCCACCCACTGGCTGTATATATTGATCAAAATCTCAAAGGAATTGTCAAGATACAGAAACACTTAGTCCAAGATTCATGGGACTTTTTGGGTAAAATCAACGACAATCTATGGTCTGAAACTTGTAAAATGGTTACCATAGATGTGAAAGACATATTCACGTGTATACCCAGAGACCTGGGCTTTAATTATTTTGAGGATTGTGTTAATAAACATCTGGACCTGCCACTGGATAGTAAAAGACTAATATTAGAATTGACCGAAGTTGTTTTGGACAACAACTTCATTACATTCCAAGGGGAACACTACAAACAAGTGACAGGAGTGGCTATGGGGGCAGCTTGTGCCCCCATATATGCTAACCTAGTCCTCCTTGGATGGGAAGAACAGTTTATTTTTTCTAGTATATTTATGAAAAATATAAAAATCTACCTTAGGTTTTTAGACAATATTTTTCTTGTATGGGAGGACGACGAGAAGGGTAAATTTGATAAATTTATGAAATACATAAATGAAACTACTACCTTTTTGTCATTCACTCATGAAATACACAACCAGAGCATTAATTATTTGGACATTACCCTCAGTAAAACAGTTCAAGGCTTTAAGTCTAACATTTTTAGAAAAAACACCTGGTGTAACAGCTATTTACATTTTGATAGCCAACACCCCTTCCATCAGAAAAAAAGTATTATTAAGGGTCAGGCTGTAAGAATAGCGAGAATGACCTCTGAATTTAAAGACTTACAGTTTGAATTTGCTTTTCTGATGGAAAAATTCATAGAAAGGGACTATCCAAAAAGTTTAGTGGGAGAAATTTTGGAGGAAGTGTACTTGGGGTGGGGGTCCAAATACAAACCATTGTTAGGGCAAAAGTTTGTACCCAAGGAAAATACTACTTCTGACAAGAAAAATTTTTCTGGCGCTTGTCTAGTTGAATATAACGGATTTTCAGACTGTTTCAGTAAAATTTTAGAAAACAATTGGTCTATTTTCAAGACAAATAAGGAAATATATGAAACAGTAGGTAAAAAAACAATGTTTACTTACAAGACGGGTACAAATTTTAAAAGACTATTTGAAATGGAAACAACGACTGTCGACAAGAAAAAAGGAACAACCAGATGTGGTTGTTGCAGACAGTGTGTATATATAAACCCAAAGGAGAATATTAATTTGAAAAATGGATTAAATAGTAAGGTTTTCTTTCACAAAGGTAATTGCCACAGCAGAATGCTAGTCTATTTGGCCACTTGTAAAAAATGCCCCTCATTTTATGTGGGCAAAACCGAGAGAACACTTAGGGAGCGAATATATGAACATACTAACGATATTAGAGTAAAGAAAGATACCAGTGCCCTCTATAAACATTCCATAGTGTGTGACGGTTTTGCTGGGTTTTGCTTTGGCATTTTAGACTCTATTAAAGAAAACAACAGGGGAGGGGACATTAAGAATCTTTTGTTGCAAAGAGAGATAAAGTGGCAATTAAGACTGAGGTCCAACCATTCTCCTGGTCTTAATGAATACATCAATATAAAAGCTATTTTAATAGACAAAGCTGCTTTGGTATGACTGTATTATTACAATGGTATTTTATTGTGAAGATTTGTTAATTTTACACAACATATATATATATATATATATAAAACACATATACAAAACATAAAAAATAAAAAATAAAAAATACTATTTTGATTAATATTTTTCTTATTATATACCCCCTACATACAACATACCCAATACACTCCAGATTTAAACTAAAGTTTCATCCCACCTTTTTACCACTCATTTGGTTGTGTGATTTAACTTGTCTAGGGGAAATGTTTCCCTGTCAAAATTTGTAATCTTTTTAACCTTTTAACTTTTTTATTTTTAGACCTTTGCCCTATAGATGAAGTTTATGTGTGTTTTTCAACACATTCATTCTGTTTTAAAAGTTATATGCACTTCCACCCTATTATTATTGTTCTGTATTTGGTTATAATATAGTTTTTACAGTATTACACACAAGAAAATTAATTCTTATGGAATATTTTATTGGTTTTCAACCTAGGTTGGCTTTATATGAAATAGGTAGTTAACGAAAAAAAGTTTATGAAATTATTGAAAAGTACTGTATTATAAAATGCACATAAAATTAATACACATTTTTTCATACACTATTTTTAATAATTTTTAATATTGTTTTTGATTATAAATTTTGCATTGTAATGTTTTTAATTTCTTAATTTGTTGTGCAGAATTCCTAACATTTAGGATGTGTTCAGGATGTTCTAGTATATACATACAGAAAAAATTTTCAATATACTAAAAGGGACTTGATGGAGAGGTTAATTTCAGCACCTCCAGTCCCTTTTACCTTTAAAAGATAATGAATATTTAATTGGTTTAATTATTGATTAATTACCAACAAGAACTGCATAAATAATCAAGGCACCAGAGGTTTATTATTCTGAAGAAGTCTGCTGTGGTGCAGACGAAAGCGCTCATTTCATTTTTGGAACTTTGCATTAAAGGAATTTTGGTCTGTTCAGTCGGAACTCTTTCATTTTTATTTTTTGCTTACTGGTTTTTGCTGTTGGACATAGGCTTGTATAGGCCCTAGGGCTGATAGCCTAGTACCAACCTATGAAGCTATGAACCTATGAACCTATATTGATTCTATGATTCCAACAGCACCAGTATGGATTGATTTTCAGTTAGTTCCGTACTTCTTCCTGGTGGGTACGGCTGCCTTTTTTTTAAATTTCTCCAAGCCTTTTGGGTTTCTAATACCATGACGGGAATGGACCCAATTCCTTAGTCAAAGTACAATAAAAGTTTTTGAAATTAATATTGTTTCAATCTTTGATGTCAGACAGAAGTAGTCTTCACAGCACCAGCAATGTGCCCAGTAATGACTCCTTCTGCAATTCGTATTTTTTTACATGTATTAGTAACATATCTAAATATGATTGTAGATTATTTTTTTATAAGACCTATTGTTGCTACTACTATTAGAACTGTCTGGGTATCTTTCTTCCACATTGCTCTCATTTCTGCCTGCAGTTCCTGATATTTTATGACTTTGTGTCTCTCTGTACACAAGACACTGTTGTCACTGGGTATGGCGATTTCAATGATCAATGTTACTTTTGTCTTCTTTTCAGGGACCACTATATCCAGTATTCTAGCATCTATCTTTTGAACTGTTGGTAATGGGTGATCCCATGTGATGTAGAATTCATAATTTTCTATGATGCTTTGTGGCTCATACTTCCAGTGTTTTTAAGCCACTTCAGCACCATAATGTTTGTGCAATCCCCAGTGCAACAGTCTTGCCACATTATGAGTCCTTCTGCCATTAGTATGTCACAACCAGCAACAAGGTGTGCAACTGTTTCCAATTCTGTTTTACAAAATCTAGAGTTGTCTGTTTCTCCTACATGTTCAATGGACTTTGTAAACTAACATGTACGTAGCCCCCATTATCTTGGGATACCAATATTAACATTTTATCTCTTGGATTGAATTTGCCTCTCCTTAACCATTCCTGCATTCCTTCCTTATCAACATGAGGTTCTTCCAGAAGTTTTCTATACTTGCAACAATATTTATGCATTTTCCACATTCCTTGCCTTCTCACCTGGTGCTTCATCTTATATTTTTTCTTTTGTTTTTACGGCACATTCATTTGCTGCTTGATTTTTATCTACTTCTGGTTTTATTTCTCTTCCTGCTTGATGCTAATATGCTTCTGCTAGACTAAGCAGAGAAGTTATTTTACATTTATTTTCCTCATGTTTGAAAACTTTCACTACGTTTGGGTCTTGTGATGTCAGCAGATATGTGTGCAGTCCCATGATTGCAGATCTATACATGTAATCAATTTCAAGGAGGTCCATACCTCCTTTGGAATGCAAAATATATAATCTTGATATGCACTGATTTTTATAAATCATTTGGTGAGCATGAAGCATTCTTCTTGTTTTCCTGTCTGATCTATCCAACACATTTTGGGGCCAGTCAATCACTCCAAATCTTTAAGTTAGAACAGGAAGAGCAAATTGGTTTATAGCTTTAATTTTGTTCCTAGATGTCAACGCTGTTTTCCGGATTAGTTTAAGTCTTCTAAAGTATTCCTTACTAAGTTTTATTCACAATTTGTTCATGTTTTATTGTTGATCCTTCATCAATTCCCAAATATGTATACACTTTTATATCACATTATTGTCCAAAACTGATGTTTTCTTGGTGTTGCGGTTTTCCTGCTTTAAAGGTTGCTTTTGCACAGTTATGAAGACGAAATGACATTCTTATATCTTCTGAAAAAGTTCTGACAACTTGCAGTTGTGCTTTCAGTTCCTCATCTGATGAGCTGTACAGTTTTAAATCATTGACAAAGAGAAGATAAGTCTTTACACTTGTTTTCTAGGAGTCAAATTATAGCCATGGCCTAAGCTGTTAGTAGACAGGTTAACAGGTTAAGGGCAAGACAAAATAACAGCGGTGACTGAGAGTCACCCTGGAATATCCCCTTTGAATTTTTATCCCTGGAATAATAATTTGTCCTTTATTATGACTTAATTGCAAAGTGGTCTGCCACTGTTTCATGCTCACTGTAATGTTGTCAATCTGTGTAGGGTGTATCTTATACATTTTTAAGCACTCTTTTATCCATGAATGTGGAATACTATCAAATGCTTTTTTATAGTTAATCCATGCCATACTTAGATTCTTCCCCTTTTTACAGTTCTCTACTATGACATTATTTAACAACAAATGATCCTTTGTTCCATATGACTTTCTTTTATTGCCCTTGTGTTCTACTGCCATAATTGAGTTCTCTTCTAAATGACTATAAACTCTATCAACATCCGTTCCAGTGTATAGTTTACACGTCATCAGAAGGCAAGTTATTGGTCTATAGTTTTTAGGGTAGCTTGCAGGTTCACTCTTAAGTAGGAGTATTGTTTTTCCTGTTGTTAGCCAGGTCGGTGTCTGTACAGGGTGAGCATATAAATAGTTTTTACTCATAGCTAAATCTTCATGCAAAGATGTTAATACTTTTAAGCAGAAGATAGGTACTGCATCTGGGCCTGGGGTTTTCCAATTAGAGACTTTTCTTAAGTTTGTTTCAATCTTTCTGGCTGTGACTTCATTCCATTTTATATCCTGTACCTTTAAACTTCTTATTCTTTCTTTTATTTCTTCTCTCCATTTAGCATCTTTGTTATGTTCCACAGGGTCTTCATAAATACTTCTCCAAATGTATATATTTCTTCTTTTTTTTGGTGGACTTTCAATTCCTTTTAACTCGTTCCCCAATTCTTTGTAAAACATTTTTGGGTTATCAATAAATTACATATTTTGTACTTTTCCTTTATATTTATCTGTGTATCTTCTAGGTCAGTGGCGGTTCGTGCCATCGGACTGCAGGACTAAAGCCCTCACAGCAAAAATTTGAATTAAAAAAATTAAACATGTATAAAATATTTTGTTTTTTGATGACGCTAACTGCTAATGTGCTGTAAGCGAGTCCGACTGACTCGCAAAGTCCCGGAACTCGAACTGTGCATGCTTGTCGAGTTCCGTTTTTTATTTATTTATTTATTTTAATTAATGAACGACCATTTCTGAACTCTAGACTGCTTTACAGGCAGTCCAGGTATGAGAGAAGGCATCAGTGTGATGCCCAGACATCTATGTGGTTTTTAACTGCACAGTAAGTAGAAGGGAGTTCGGACTGCCATGTCCGCAGTCACGTATGTGACGTGGACGGCTGGATTGCTACTGATTGGTTCTCATTCTCTTCTCAAAAAAGAGAGCAAGAAACAATCAGTAGTAGGCAGATTCTGTAAAGGTTGTACTTTTCCAACAACCCCTTGCAGTCTCATAACACTGAGGTACTGCTGAGAAAAAAATAGATTTTTAGGTTCTGCTGTAGCCTGTAGCTTCCATCTGCATGTAAGTTAAGAAAACGTTGAAGATAATAGTGTTTTTCATTTTGTTTGCAAAGGTTATAATTGAGGTATTAGTGTGTGGATTGTTGTTATTATATTTGTAAGTCACAGTTGTGGGATCCCCGCTTCCCTGGCTGGCAGAGGCAAATTCCTTGACATTAGGGAAGTGCTTGCCCTGAATCTTCAAGTCAAGTAATAGAAAACAGAGTACCCAGTTATTCCTTTGTTTTTGTAAGTGGGGGGGCCTTCTTGAATTTTTTGCATAGGGAATGCTGACATTTCAAGTGCAGTTACCTGGAAGTCTTCTCTTGCATTCTATTTTGAACATGTAGTTTTAAGTTATGAAACAATGTTTTGTTATTGTTCACATTAAACTTTTCTGTTGCTTCTTTTATGTTTACATTTGCAGCATTTATTATATAGATGTCTAGAAGATGACAAGTAGAGGTGTAGAGGGTCAAGTGGTCGTGTTATAGACGGTGTGTAATTTTTTAAATTGCATTGAAAAATTAAACTGTCTTACTGATATATACGCTGCCTAATATTTGTACTATTTTGAGCGAGTGGTTTATTTCCTGATTAATCGTGGCTGAACACCTGAAATCCAGATACTAAATAATTTAAAGAACTGATAATTACATTTTGGGTAATACATGTTCTCAGCAAGAATGAACGTCTCTACACGGACTTATTTAATTGTAATTCTTGAAGTTCTGGCAAAGTTATGTATTGTGCTTGTGGACATTATGACTTTTCCTACTTAAATCACTGAGAGTATTGTTAGTTGGTGGTACTTCAATCTACCGGTTTAGTGTGTATTTTCATCATATTAGCCCCTTTGCCTGCTGTCTGTGGGACGCCCCACATCCCCAAACAAGCTATTAGAATGTTTAGCTTGTTTCTGTTGTGTTTAGTGGGTTTTGTTTCTGCAACACGTGATGAAACTTGAACTAGTTCTTATGACTGCATTTGTATTATGCAGGAATGACTGCTAATGCTGGAGCATAATACTGACAGCTGACATACTGGGTGCTCTGTACTATATTTGGCCTTGTCCAGATCGCCTGCATTAAGATGTTGAGAGGTACGTGCAAATAAAATCGCATTATAGAATTAGAAATATCCAAACCTCTCAACTGTCCCCGATTTTGGCTCAAAATGTTGCTCTCCCCCCTAATAATCCCTCTGCAAAATGACAATTTTGGAAGAAAGCGTGGAGGGTTTACAATTATAAATAACTGTAATGATCAGAGTTATAGATTACTTTTATTTCAGAAATGCATGCAGATTCTCTTATTTTGTCAGCAGCTCAAGTTAACAGTACTAATATTAAAAAAAGTGTCCCTTCTTTGACAGGTTCCCTGCTATATCGTGTGGCAATTTTATATTTTTGCATCACATTTTTGGTCCATTTTTCATAAAATTGTGTTTTTCTGACAAATTAGTGGCAAATCATTAAAGACTGAAGTTAGAAAATAATGACAGACATTTGAGTTACAGATTTCATACCTTTCAGAAAATTCATACTAATGCAAGACCTACTACTTATTCTATTATCTTTCTAAGTTTATAAGAGCAATATTTAAAAATTGTCCTTATTTTTGGACCTTTGTCCCACTTCTATGTATGGCTTTGTCCAGCTTTTTTGCTCTGAGGTTGAGAGGGATGAGTGTCAGAGCCAGCACCATCAGCCAGAGATATTTCAAATTGTGACATACTTGTTGCACCCCACTCCCCTATGTAGTGACTCTGGATGTGTCCAAGCAAGGCAAGGAGCAGTTATGCAGTGTAAGTGTGCAGACTATTCCCCCCATCCAAGGTAGACATAAGTACGACAGTGCTTTTCATCTGTCTTTGATTTTGCAGAATGTTCTGGTTTTCTGTCATATTTTTATACTGTTGATTTGTGCTTCTTATTATTCAGAAAATGCATGCTGTCGCAGTGCCCTGTTGCTCTGTGTTTAAGTAGCAATGCTTTAATGACTATCAGATAAGCTTGTCTGAGATTGTAAGATGCAAGTAAACTTTAATAAGCATACTGTTAAAGAATTACCAACACTGAAAGCCTTTTTGTTGTTGCCATGCAGAGAATATTTACATAGCTAGATAACGTATAAGCCTTAGGTATTGAAATGCATATGACAGTATTTGTAATAAAGGACAGCATTACAGTATTTTTAGAAGCTCATTACATTTGTTGGAGACTTGCAGTCATCTTTGCAGGCTTTACCCATAAACTAAACAAAATGCCAATCTATCATGTGTGTCCCATAACTTGTGCAGTAGTCCTTTAAGGAATGTATCTTGAGCTTGTTTCTTGTTTGCTGTTCATTTTTACTTTGATCATGTTTTCCCCATGAAACAAGCAGATAGTTGTTGTCAGGCAGCAAGTCTTTTTTGCATAAGAAACATTTTTTACAAGTGGGGGTATCACAGAGATTGTTACTCTCAGCATGTTACTTGGTACTTTTATAAAGCTGAATATAAATTATAATTAGAACTGCAGTGCAAGGAGAAGTGGTTTGAGTTGAGTGCTGCTTGTTTTTTTATACTTGATTTTGACTGGCATTCCAGTAATGTATTTAAAAAGTAATTTATTTTTTCATGCCTCACAACCTTTTAGTTTCCATCTAGATATTAAGTAAGCTGTCATGTAGCCAATGCATTGAAATATTTTTTTCTTCTACACTTCATTTTGTCTTGATTGGTCTCTCATAATGACGGTTTGGCACCCAGGGCAGCGTATTTAATTAAAGTTCCAGTTGTTGTGGTTTTCAGCATAGCTTCACCCGTTCCCATTGGCCCTACCCCTTCCCATTGGCCCCACCCATTCAGCTGTCTCCTGCAGCTCCCCTTTAATTTGAAGTCACCAGCCGCCACTGCATGCAAATGCCTACATTGACACATATATATTTCTATACCTATATGCTTACATATACACAGCAAGTTACATATATGTATGCAGACATATATCTATGTAGGTATATACGGACATAGTTTTATATATATGTAAGCAGATATATATATATCTATATAGGTATATATGGCCATACATCTGTAGATAGCTTTGGTAGATTAACAAAAACATATATGTCCACATGCACTGTTAATGGGGTGGAGAGGCCCCTCCCATAGGAAATGTAAACTGTGGAAGCTATCAACATCCCCAGGATACATATACACAGACACATATATGCAGATACAGATATATATAAATATAAATATATATATATAAATATATATATATATATATATATATATACACACATGTGACTACACATACACATGCAGAGATATGTACAGTAAGATACATATGTAGAAGGTGCAGATAATATGTAACAGCAGCTATACATGTGACTACACATACACACACAGAGATATGTACAGTAAGATACATATGTAGAAGGTGCACACAATATGGAACAGCCACTATGCCTACAGTTAACACCTTAACAACTGGACACTGTATGGGCCATCCATACAAATGACAATTGTTGCCTGAAACATATACCCACAGAGAGGTCATAGGAAAAAACACCACACAGGTTTGCAGAAATGGAAAACCTTTATTTGTGTACTACTACAGTTCTACATGCCATGTCATATAGCTGTTCAGACACTGATATCCATATAAACAGAGTAATGCAACTGTGAAACAGTTATACTAACACAGTAGTCTGGAAAGGTTCACAACTGTTGCTGTCCAGGCCAAGCCCTTCAAATTGTACAATAGTAAAGACAGACTGAGCCACAGGATACCAAACAATCAACAGTAAGTAATGCAGATGTATAGTTCAGCAGCCTCTATCTACACTCTGTACAACATTACTAGGTGGTAAAGACTTCAGCTGACCAAATGGGATGTACCTGTTACATAACAAGGCATAAATGATACCATCACAAGCACACTGACAAAGAGAACAGTCTGTATGGCAGGAGGCAGTAGGCCTGCATTAACCCAATTTATGTAAGTATTGTAAATATAGGTGAAGTATACGGTACTGTACATCCAGATACCTTAAGGCAGCTCACCCCTGATACTCCCACATTTTGTAACAGCCTAGGTCATTTATGGTGCACCTCCCAAGACTCAATAATACAGGGCCATATACCACTGTTACATACACTGGCCTCTGGAGTGCATAAGGGCACACATGTATTGTGTAGGTGAAGCCCACACATATATCGTCCCAGCCCCACCGTATGTGTGGGCTATACAACAGCAATTCCCTGTAACTTTCAAATCAAACCGCGAATGATTTCCCGCTCGCATTTACAGCCACACCAGCCAGAAATTATGACTTGAGCTCCTAGAGCTCAATTCCGACTGGCTGGTAGCCCTGACGGACCTGACGTCATCGCACACATGATGATGTCAGCTCTGACAGTGTGGTATTTGAAAAAATTTAAAAAACAAATGAAAACAATCGGAAATGAAGGGGTGCCACTCGGGAATCATTGCACCCCTTCATTTGGACCCCAAACTCTGTAAGAGCCGAGTAATTCAGTATGGTTGAGAGGTATGAGTGGCCCTGACAATGGCATGCAGGTGAATAGTCTGTAACAGGCCAGCAATGAAAGTATCCACACAGGGGACATGGCTACAGTCACATAGCAGAAGGTGTGGTACAATACAACATCTTTCCAAATGGTAGTTAAGCTGTAGACATACCTAATGAGCTGTGTGTACAGTCTGTTGAAGTTGATATTGTCGGGGGGTGACAGAGATGTGTATTACGAACTGCGGTAACCTTGCTGTATGAGTTGCTCAGACCTGTTTCCATCCTTATATCTTTCAGCCAAGATGGCACATGCACGGTTGCCCACCTTTTCCATTGCTGAGAATGACGTGCTGATAGCACACATAATCCAGCACTATCCACTACTGCTGGGCAGGCATGCACATGAGCAGCAGGAGCAGACCGCTCTGTGAAACGACCTAGTCCACAGGGTCAATGATGTCGGACTGCACAACAGCAGTTATGAGCAGGTACGGCATCACTGTACTGACCTGCTTCGCAATGCCCGTCGGCGTGCTGCTGCAGTCCGGGGAGATCACCTGACCATGGGAGGGCATGCCATTCATCCCCCCTGACACATGTGGAGGAGCTCCTAGCCAGCCTCGTGGCACCTGCCCATCCAGACCACCAACAACCACTGGACCCCTTCATGGAAGTGGGTGCCACCCACACACCGGCCGAGGAGCATGCAGGTAAGGACACAGGGCACATCAGTAGACTACTGTTGTGTAAACATCTGCATTGGTACAGGTAGATGAGCCATATCTGACATGTCATAAATATATTGTGTTGCTGCATTGTAGTGATAAACAGATGTCCAGATGTGGTAGTGTTGTGGGAATTTACCATTGATGTATGGTAGTACTGCACCCAACCTGTAGCAGTGCCACAGATGTGGCCACTGACATTGGCTGTCTCACCCTCTTAGGTAGGTCCCCCTGGGATAACAACAAGGCAGCAGCCTGTAGCTGGTGAGTATGTTTTATGTAGCTGCATGCCAACACACGGGGCATGTAGTGGTGATGGTATATTCCATGCACACTTCTAACACACGTACCCTGAATGCATGCTGTACATTGTGCATGTATTGTTGCTGTGAAATGCACAGTCTTACAGGGGCGACCATGATGGGGTATTGAAAGGGTATTCACACACCTGCATGATAACTAACATCCTGTCATTGTGGAATGTGTCCACAGGGAGTAACATACTGTTGCTAGACATGGCCTACAGTAGTGACATGTTCTGAACAACACCCATATACAGTGCAACACCAGTGTATATACCTGTAGGACAATGCCAACTGCTGCAGAGATACACTATGGCATAAGGCATTACATTAGTCCACATTATCAGCTGGGTCTAGGCTGCAACATGTGGTGTTCAGTGTATGGGACACTGCACAGTGACACAAATGTGTAGGGCTTACCTGTCATGCATCTGCATAAAAGCTGATGGAGGGGGGGGTCTCAGCATGATACACCAGTGCACTGTAGCAGGGATTCTAAGGATGGTAGGAATGGCTCTATCTGCACATAGTCAGGTTCAGGACCTGTGGCAGCCGTAACCCTACCCACACAGCAATAGTGATGGCATTTTGTGAACACCATGGGATATGCACATGAGTAGACCTTGCAATCATGCAGAATAGGGGGACATGTGTAGGGCAGACTGAACATACACTGGCAAATGCAGATGGCCCATGCTGGTATACCCCTGCCATGAGCAGTGACTGCTGTTGTGCACACAACAAGAGGTGTGATAAACCGTCATGATAAGGGTGTGCACACATATGCCCACATGGTGTGTATGCATTGCGGTTAACAGCTGCACACCTAACACAATCTATAGACACTGCATGTGAAAGTACAGGACATATGTTATATACTGGGTTTGTGTACTGCTATGATATGCAGTGATGTGGCCCAAGGATATGTGTGTAAAATCATTAAAGGTGTGTACACTCCCATAGCCATGGTATGCTCTGATGGTTGTCAGTGTAAGAGTACTGCAGTGGTCATACATGGTCTGTTGATGTTGACAGCTGTAAATCAGGGATCAGGCATTCACCAATGACAACAGTCCACATATCATCCCAGGTATGTTTTGCTGAAAAACATAGGGGCTGTGAGAAGTAAAGCTGACATAACTGACACAGTACTACATATTCTGCAATGGGTTGTACACCTGTGAATTGTGGTGCACAGTATATGGCAGGGTGAAAAACAGGTGCACAGCAATACTGTGTGCATTGGTGCAGTGGTATCCAGGGGAAGGGGCATCATCTAGTGACACAGCACATGCATCACACACATATATACTGTTGCTAGCATGGATTGACTATAGCTGAACTGCATGCTGTTCTGTACCATATGTTCTGCATGTTGGCAGATGGGTAATAGGAGGACTGTGTGTACGATCATTGTGCAACCTCACCTGCATGTGTGTGCATCCTGGTGGTTAGTTAGTTTGCCTGCAGGTTCACTCGGGTGAAGTGGAGGGAGGTAGATGCATGTATGATGCGTGTGTGCATGTGTGTGGTTGTGTGTGTGGCCATGTATGCACATGTGTGATTGTGGGGTGTTCATACGGCTGTACCCCCTTTTGGGACTGTGCAGTACATGGACATGGACTGCCACATTACAGACCAGGAATACCTGTCATGTGTGTAATCACAGGACAGCAAATAGTATAATATGGTCTGTAACATGGAACAGTCATCCAAAGGGAAGGTAGACTCTAGGTACACACTTAATATCACAGTCAGCAGAGTGGTCACCTACAACCCATGTATGCAGCTCTACAGATGCATTGGGGAAGTAATAGTCTACACCAGGGAGTGTATCCAAATATTACAGGTGTCACATGATGGGCTGACAGAACAGAATATTTGACATGTACTGAGCATTACACACACAACACAAAAGTGGGAGGTATTATGGATACAACATAGGAGCCCACACATATAGGGGTCATGCACATCATTTCTGGCCATACAGAGGGTGCATACCGAATGACAGCAGTGAGTCCATGTAAATCCACTGCACACAGGGTCAGGCAGGTAAAGTAGCAACAGGCCTTGTCTTGTGGCCACTTGTGTGGGCATTTAGAGGACTGTGATGTTAATGAGTGGTATCAATGTGTGTAAGTTAACAAGTGTGATGCAGGATGGGGTAACACATGGATATATATGTGGGACTGTCTGTAAAGCCATGGACAGGTAGGTATTATGGAGGTGTGTGTGTGTGTGTGTGTGTGTGTGTGTGTGTGTGTGTGTGTGTGTGTGTGTGTGTGTGTGTGCGTGTGTGTGTACTGTTAGGCAATGCTGTACAGGTTTTAAAGTGCATTTATTTTTTCCCCCACAGGTGGCGAGGTGGGTCAGAGTCCCTCCTGCATCCAATCTGACACCGATAATGATGATGATAATAATGTTGAGGCACAGGTGGGGTTGTCAGGGGCCGACACTGTGCCAACATTTGACATCCCCCTTTTAGCCACCCCCACCACCGTGCACAGTTTCAATGCCTATATGCACCCCATCACCAGTGGCCATAGCAGAAGGACAGCTGGCATTCAGTGGCAGTGCACAGGAAAGTTTGGTAACCATGCCTTCTGTGTCCGGTCACAGCAGGCATAGCCAGAAGTCCGGCAGGCTGCCACATAGGCAGATGTCCAGGGTGCTCATAGTAGAGCCACTGGACATCATGCCCCTGTCAGAGGTGACAGAGTTGCTACCAGCAGAAGCATGTTTCAGGCTGTAATGGCAGCACAGGCACATATTGAGCGCTACAGTAGACAGGGCCTTAGGCTGCAGAGGGCTGCTCTTGCATCTGTAAGTGACAACCTCCATGATCTGTCAGGTACCATCCGTGCTTATACCAAGAACTCGGATAGTCAGCATTATGAGATGATAGCCCTCATCGGCCGTGGTATGTTCGTGCTTCAACGTGTGGTGGGGGTGCGGTGATGCCCGCATGGACATGGGCCAGCAACACCAACAGCTAGCAGTCAATGTGACATGCTAGGACACCAAGGGGCTCCCGTGGTGGCAGTAGCAGCCCTTACAGTGCAGGGAGTGTGCTGTCCACACCACGCCACAGCAGGCCACATGCACGTGGTCCTGGTCAGTCCCAGGAGGGACCTGGTACCAGCAGACAAATGTCATCAGCAGGTAAGAGTAGTACATCGTGGCCTGTACCTGGACATGCCCACAGAACCCCTGGAAGGCACAGTCCACATGTCCATGGTCGGGGGCAGTGAACTGCACACCCTGCCAGGTATGGTCTGCAGCTGTCCAGAAACACCTGTGTAGGGAAACCACATGGCAGAACATTGTGCATGCATACCCACACACTATGCAAACACACCTAGAGAAACACCATACCTACTCACACATTATCACCTCAGCCAGCTCCCCAGAGTACACCCCTCACCCACACACATGGTGTCAAATGTATGGCCCACCCTCGGCCTCTGGCAAACCAGCACCACACCCTATGCATATAATGATACCTGTGCCCCATCCCTGTCATCCATACCATCAATGCAAGGACAGGCTGATATGGTTCTGATGCACACGGTGACTGTACAACAGTGTACAATGGTCCTGCAGTGTAACATCTTGTAGGGAGTAGAGTGTGAGGCATATTTGGCAGGTAGTGTAGCCAACCAGCAATGATGCATTATAGCTGTTAGTAACACTGGTTGATTGTGGTCTCTATAATGTTATCCATGTGTATTGTAGGTGTACATGTGTCAACAAGAGGATGGTCTGCAGTCATATTGCACAATGGGGTATGTCACTGTGCTGAAACCATGGCTGTGACATATCTGGGGTACAGTTGAACACATTTCACAGGTTAATATACTGGTTATTGCCTGTGCCATATGGACAGGTGGCCCGCTGATGCATGTATACCCTGCAACCTAATGTAGACCCATTCACATACACACACACTGTTACTTGCCAACACTAGGACTAGACCCCTACCTAGCTATGTCGTGATACTGATGTGTGTGGCTTACATTGCACACACCGCACAGCATTTAGGGTGAGGTGTGTCCCAGGTTACATGGTACATGCAGAACATCCCTTGGCATGTACAGTATGCTAATGGGGGATGTAATGGGTGTATTTGGATGATACATAGTGTGACATACCATCATAAACACATTTACAGACACATAACAGCCAGACACACATCTGAGATACCAGGGCCTATCGCTGCTAACTACCTTGACCGTGTCTCCAAAGTGTTACAAGTAGGCTGCACACATCACATGCATAACTGGCTTGGATTGTGGTAACAGTTACCTGTATGATTGATGGTGACAGTGGTAACCATAATGTGTTACATGGGACATATACCTGGTGTACCTTGGTGTAATAGGGTACACAGCACCCACATCCCCCACTGGATATTGTACTCACTGAAACCCATGGTGACACTCTGCCATACCCACCATCACACATTGGCCATGACTGCGATACAACCCATAGTATACCCCAACATTGGTACTACAGGGATATGCATCTCATGCGCATGCCACATGCATAGTAGGGCGTCAATCAAGAGTAGGTTGCCTGTACATATCCCATCTGGATACCTGCCATCTGCACATCTGTACAGGGACTGACAGTCATCAGTTTGGCAGGTAACTATGCAGTAGCATTACTGCTTTGACAGACCAGTAAGGGATATATACTGTGACACAGCTCACACACCAGGGATACAACAGAGAGGCATTGGTGTCCAGCCATGCTCGCAGGTGTGCCTGTTGTCAGTACTACATTAAGCACTCTGCTCTTGCCTGGGTTGGCACTGTCAACAGTAGTACTGCCATGATACACTACATGCCAGAGTGACAGCACATACTCTGGGCTACTGCACCTGTATGTCACACATTCACATGGATAACAGTGATGTACAGGCCTCATATATGTCTGTGTCCCACACATGACACTCACACCCCATGCTACTGTAATGACAGCACATAGGTGCATGTATTGTACATGGCATTACATACACTTATTACAGGTTATCAGACTGGGTTGTGTGTCCTGGTTACCAGGGATAAGTTATGCTTAGCAAGTATCAACATTGCTGCAATATAACAGCTAAGCTGATTTGCACACTGGTAAGCACTGCTACACTGTGTAAGTGCCCGTACGTTTACTCATAGCTTAGCACCGCTTAACTTCACACAAACCCATGCAAACCCACTTAAAGCTGCTCAAAACTGCCTTCACCACTCTGCATCCGACAGTCCTTGTTCTGTCCAGCAAGAAAATGACCAGCCCTTGAACCCAGGACCCTTTACACTGAAGTCACAGTACTTAACCACTACGCCATAACCACTGTGGTAACAGCTGTTGCTTTACCAATATAGCTGTCAATACACATATTGAGTAGTATTGTACAATTGCCTTTAGTTCCTAATTTGTGTAGTCCTTCTAATTAATATGACTGTTCCATCACATATGTTGTTTTTTCATTATGTGCACATAGCAGAGACATACGGTGAGATACATGTGGGAGAGTATACATAACAGTGATGATTACTCATGACAGGAATATGGTTGTATACATATCATAGGTGTATATATGTCTACATGTACATACACATGTATACTTATACATATGTCTGTATACACATCTGTATAGTGCTACATATATATGGCCATGGATACATCTCTTCGTATGTACATATATATAAATATATATACATATATGTATATGTATATATATATATATATATATATATATATATGTGTATGTGTGTGTGTATATAGGTACACGTATATGTATATATAGATATATGTGTATATAGCTATATATACGTATGCACATCCTATGTGTACAGATATGCCTAGTTATGTTGGTATACATATATATATATATATATATATATATATATATATATAACTATATGTGCATACATATCTGTTCTGATATACCTACTACTGTCAATATATCTGTAGATATCCATATGTATATGTGCATATGTATCACTATCTGTATATGTGTTGACATATATTGCTCTGTATATGTATATATTTGGGTGTGTATATGTATATCTATGTATACTAACTATGCTAACACATAATGCCCCTGTGGACTGCAGCAGAGATATTGGCCAACATATGTGGACATTCTGACACACTCTGTACAGTCCAGAAGTATACACAGAACCCCTTAGTGCAAAACATGTGGACCATGCCTGACAATATGGATGTTAACAGCCATGTAGATGGGTATAACACATAATGACTGGTATACATTTCCCACCATAGGTTATGCATTCAAACACCCCTGTCTGTCCTGACACATAATAACCACTAGTACAGGGGTGCCATGGCCACATACTACCCACTAGATATTGACATACATCTGCACAGCATCCCACTGCTCTGTATGACATACATGACTGTTAAGGGAGGCCCGGAAGCAGTACATCTGGCAAGTATCTGGACATGACACTTCATTGGGTAAGTATACTAAGCTGCTAGGCATGTAACAATGCACTGTGCAGGCTGCAGGCAGACTGGCTCAACACTGCCCTACATCTCCTAAGGGGGAATGCACATGTACCTGCATATATAGCAGGCTCTACAGGCAGGTCACAGCACAGGGTAAGATACACCTGTGTGAAAGTGCATAACCACAACCAATGTGAACACAGCCACAGCCACATATGGTAAGCTAGCATAATATTACAGTATATAGACCACCATCCTCATATGTGCCACTCACAGACTAACCCTACATATAGTGGGCTGCTACACAGTTTGGTCTGATGCCTGTCTGTGGTATGAGGCATGTGTGTGTATGGCCCTACAAACATGTAAGCCATTATGGTAACATACAGTGGAGCAGCATGTAACATCAGATAGGATGGGACCTAGAACAATGACATCTACCACAGTCTGTACACAGGCCAAAGTACATATTAACAATACACACACTGTTGACATTCACCATAAGTACACAGACCTCAGTACTGTACAAACAACCACAGAATGTCCATGTTATGTCATCAAATATAACCCCTACTGTACATAACATGTGTAGCAGTCTGATATCTCACTGGCTTGTTATCAGATATGATGACACTAATTATGGTGTACAGCACATATGCACCTCTTAATGCATGATATATGACAAATGTTGACAGAGTTATGGCTGAAAGCACATACACAGGGCCAATATTGACATGTTGCTGTGATGACCTCATACATTTACTGTTGTAACAGGGTTTGTTGCAACATATGTCCTATGAGGGATATGAAGTCAGTAACTGTCACAGCTTTCACCATCTACAGGCTGCACTCCTCACACTACCTTCTGCAGTTCACAGATAGATGATCTGTGGGTAACACATGAAACCAAAGGCACAACACACTGCCCAGTCTGCAGATGACCCTACAGATGGGGATTCCTCATAAAAATAGAACTGACATGGCAGGTATTAAAACATGTAGGAAAGCTATATCCACACACACACACACACACACACACACACACACACACACACACACACACACACACACACACTGTTAAACCAACATTACTCCAAATGCAGTATAGCAGCACTTACAGTCTGTATTCAGGTCAGGCACATCCCCCTCCTGTATGGTGCCCTGTTTCCACAGTGTATGTTGTTCGAGGTAAATCCCCAAATCCATCTGAGATGCTGTTTGCCAAACATCTAGTTCCTGCTCACAGTGAATGAAAAGGGCCAACACCAACATCATGTTCCTAGATATTGGAGTGTGTTTCCATGCAATTGGCTATGGGAATGGTAGCACAGCTGTTCCACATGCAATCAGCTAGGGGAGGGCTGCATTTCATGCACAGGCCATCAGCTGATCATGAGCATCACTTAAAGTACACACGTTGCTGCCTAAGCAAAGCAGGTGTACATCTCCACATCCACCAGAGAAGGAGTGAGAGAGGAAGACAGAGGCAAAGACAAGTCAGGGATGGATGGGAGAGTAAAACTTAAGCATGTTTGTGTCACACACCTACCAGCACAGGGTATCAAATCCCTAATGACTATGTAGTGCTATCACATTTCTATGCAGTTATTGGATGCACTACATAGGTTACATGTTATGGAGCACTCAGAACATATATGTGATGGTGAGTGACATCTGCAACAGGGATATGATAGCTATACGGTAGGTGTAGTACACGTGCCTGTCTGCATGAACAGGTGTCAGCATCAACACAGCCACATTCTCACAGGGACGCACACACATTGACACACTTGGCAGGGCCAGGAATACAGCCCATCACTAGTGAGATTGCCACAGCACATTACTGTGTAGGTATCACATGCTCCACAGCGGTCATACAGAGGTTATATGAGCAAAGGGTATGGGGAGGTGTCTGACATCAGACAGCATGCTGCAATATGCCAATGGGGGTTGTAGTGAGTGTGAATGTGAACATACGCATCATACAACACACACACACACACACACACACACACACACACACACACACACGGACATGCATGGGTGCATTGATTCACGGGTGTGTAGTGGTGAACTGTGCCAGATGGCTATTAAAGGCTAGGTTATGGGTACACCTTGGCATCAGGCCACATGACAATGGTTGCATTGTGGCTCAAGGGTGTAGATTCTGGAATTGCCCACACAGGTGTGTATTGTATTCACCATCCAGTCACCTGGGTGACTAATGCATGTGGGCAATGCTGTGCATTGCTTGCCATGTACGTGTTCCTTAGTCCCATGACATGGACGGTGTCTGTGATGTGCACACCTTCTACATGCATTACAGTAACATGTGGAACTGTACCTGGGGTGTCTGGCCCTTGTTGTGTACACAGATTATCATCAGATGTGCCAGTCCTAACCTCATGTGGCAGGAACTGGTAATGGACAGCAGGTTTACCCTACACCTACATTGATAGCATGCTAACGGCATTCCCTGGTGTCAGTGGCATCTGTCCATACAGGGCATGTTTTCAGGCATGGTATGTCCTTTGTGGGTCACATTTGATGGCACCACAGGTGTTGCAGGTGTCCTATGGGGAATATGAGGAAGGTGCACTGTCTGCATGTACGTGCCTATTGGACAGATGGACAGGGTGCCATGCCCTCTGTAGGCCACTGCAATCACTTCACAGTTACTATCAGTGGGCAATATGCAGTGTACTGCCAACATAGCGGCTGTTGCCTAGGCAAGTGTGTGTGTGTGTGTTTGTGTGTGTGTGTGTGTGTGTGTGTGTGTGTGTGTGTGTGTGTGTGTGTGTGTGTGTGTGTTTGAGACATGGGTTGAGAGTGTTGTCTGGCTAATACTTGGGTTGCTAACTTTGTTTGCCTGGCCTGGATGTCACATGTATGGGTATGGATCTGCACCCCAGCCTCTTGGCTATTTCATAGGTTCATAGGTTCATACTAGGCTATCTGCCCTAGGGCATTTATAAGCCTAGCCAGAATGTGTTTGGCTTTCGTCACCCATTTGAAATTTATTTTGCTATGCCCTTTTTCGAGGTTAGTATACTGTGCCTCTGTCTAACAGTGACACAGAAGTGATACCCAGGGTAAACCTATGATCTCCCATCCACTCATCAAGATTCCTCTTGAAGAGAGTCAATGAGGGACTCTGCCTAACCTAGACTGGGATTTTATTCCAGAGTGAAGGGAGCCTCTGGGTTATGAATCTGTCCCTCCAGCATGTCCTATTTATTTCAGTTCTGAGGTTCAAGTCTCTCGAGCGTGTAGCTCAATGGGATTTGGATTTTCTGAGGTGCAGCATGTCCATTAATTCCGGGTTGGATATCTGTTATCTCTGTGTGGTGGATATTGTGATATATACTAGGGCCACCATATAAGAAATATGCAAAACCCACTCCACATTAGGCCCAGTTGTTTCACACTCACAGCCATCTCTACACAGGATACGAGTTTTACACACACACACACACACACACACACACACACACACACACACACACACACACACACACACACACACACACACACACACACACACATTATGTCTGGGATTAGAACTCCTACCTAACTATTTTATTACACTAAAGCAGTACACCATCATAGTACGCGCCATGGAGATTACTGGTGTACTTCTTCCCCAAAGGTGTATTTCACATTGGATGACATCAGCAGGATTGCCAAAGTAGGGCACTCGAATTGTAGTGAGTGTGGCTAGGCTAAAATGCACTGCTCCCTACACAGACATTGAAACACACTTAAAACATCCACAACCGACATGTGTGGGTATAGAACCCTTAGCAGAGATCTATATCACACTACAGCATACAGCTGTTACAGGATGCAACACAGGGATTATTGGAGAACTCCTTCCCCAAAGGTGTAGTTCACAGTGAATGACATCAGCAGGATTGCCAAAGTAGGGCATTCAAATTGTAGTGAGTGTGACTAGCCAAAAATGCATTGCTCCCTACACAGACATTGAAACACACACACAACATCCAGAACTGCCATGGGTGGGAATAGAACCCTACCAGAGTTCTATATCACACTACAGCAGTACACAGTTATTGCACGCACAATTGAGATTACTGAGATACAACCTTCCCAGAGATGTATTTCTAGCTGGATGACATCAGCAGCCTTACCAAAGTAGAGCATTTCAATTGTAGGGAGTGTGACTACCCTAAAAAACAATGATCTCTACACAGACACACACACACACACACAGTTGCCAAGGCTGGGATTAAAACTCCTTCCTAACTATTTTATCACACTACAGTACGCAGTTATGGCACACGCTATGGAGAATACTGGGATACAGCCTTCCCAGAGATGTATTTCTAGGTGGATGACATCAGCAGCCTTACCAAAGTAACAAAAAATGAAGAGATATTCCCTTTTGCTGTGGTGAACTGTCCAATAAATAATCCACACACCAAAAGACAGCTAGTTACTAAAGTAGAGCATTTCAATTGTAGGGAGTGTGACTACCCTAAAAAGCATTGCTCTCTACGTAGACAGACACGCACACACACAGATTAGAACTTTTCCCTAACTATTTTATCATACTACAGCAGTATGCAGTCATGGCATGCACTACGGAGATTACTGGGCTACAATCTTCCTAGAGATGTATTTCTAGGTGGATGACATCAGCAGCCTTACCAAAGTAGAGCATTTCATTTGTAGGGAATGTGACTACTCTAAAAAGCATTGCTTTCTACACAGACAGACAGATGTACACACACCCACACAGCTACCAAGGCTGGGATTAGAACTCCTCCCTAACTATTTTATCACACTACAGCACTACACAGTTATGACATGCACTATGGAGATTTCTTGGATACTTCATTCCCAGAGATGTATTTCTAGGTGGATGAAATCAGCAGCCTTACCAAAGTAGAGCATTTCAATTGCAGGGAGTGTGACTATCCTAAAAAGCATTGCTCTTGCCACAGAGATAGACAGACACAAACACACATCAAGGCTGGGATCAGAACTCCTCTCTAATTATTTTATCACACTACAGCAGTACACAGTCATGGCACGCACTACGGAGATTACTGGGATACAGCCTTCCCAGAGATGTATTTCTAGGTGGATGACATCAGCAGCCTTACAAAAGTAGAGCATTTCAATTGTAGGGAGTGTGACTACCCTAAAAAACATTGTTTTCTTCACAGACAGACACACACTTGCCAAGGCTGGGATTAAAACTCCTCCCTAACTATTTTATCGCACTACAGCAGTGCACAGTTATGGCACACGCTATGGAGATTACGGGGATGCAGTCTTCCCAGAGATGTATTTCTAGGTGGATGACATCAGCAACCTTGCCAAAGTAGAGCATTTCAATTGTAGGGAGTGTGACTACCCTAGAAAGCATCATTCTCTACACAGACAGACAGACACACACACACACACACACACACACACACACACACACACACACACACACACACACACACACACACACAGTTGCCAAGGATGGGATTAGAACTCCTCCCTAACTATTTTATCACACTACAGCTGTACGCAGTTATGGCATTTGCTATAGAGACTATTGGGATACAACCCTCCCAGAGATGTATTTCTAGGTGGATGACATTAGCAGCCTTACCAAAGTAGAGCATTTCAATTGTAGGGAGTGTGACTACCCTAAAAAGCATTGATCTTTACACAGAGAGACACACAAACATGCACACACAGTTGCCATGTCTGGGATTTGAACTCCTACCTAACTATCTTATTACATCACAGCAGTACGAAGTTATGGGATGCACCACAGAATTTACTGGGCTACAGTTTTCCCAAAGATGTATATTACAGTGGATGACCTTAGCAGGCTTGTCATACTAGGGCTATGGGGAGGGCAGTGTGTGTGCATGGGCCATAACCCATTCATCTAGAGGTTAACATGCCACATGCAGGCACACACAAGGTCATATTTCACAGGTATGTGTATACAGCTGCTAGATGACTACTTTGTACAGTCATGTTGCACAGCTAGCACGTGCACCACATAGTCTGTAATGCTGACAGATAATGGTGGCTAGTATCTGCAGTGAGTGACATCTGAACCTCATGTGGTTGGGGCCCTTTGGCTGTGTGCTGGGTGGGACAGGCCTGGATGGCTCCTTGTCACAGTCACCCTCTTCCACACATCTGTGTACATCTACCTTTGGCTTATTATAGTGTGTTGTCCTTACATATATGTCTGTATTCCTATCCACTGTGTGTGCAAGGCATGAGTGGGGCATACTGACAAGTGTCTGCATTAACAACTGTGACTGCCAGATATGTCTGGTCCACTGATGTCTGCAGACATGGCATTCATGTGTTTAAGTTTGTGAGCATGCCCAGTATGACCTTTCAGTATGTTGTTGACTGACATTGCCTTCAATTCTCTAAGTGTGTGAGCATGCCCAGTGTGCCTATCTGTATTTAATGTGTGTATCGAGTCCAAGTAGTTTGTATTGCAGTGCTGACCTTTGTGTTGTACACCGACAGGTAGCATGCTGTTTCTGCAGGGTATCCATTGAGCATTTGGCATTGACTGTTACTATATTTTTGCATTGGATGGGGGGGGCTCACCTGACTATTTCTACAGTTCTACACAGGATTGGGGGGGGCACACCTGACTGTTACTACATTTCTACATAGGATGGGGGGGTGCACACGACTATTTCTACACAAGATTGCAGGGAGCACACCTGACTGTTATTACATTACTATGTAGGGTGGGGGGCTCACCTGACTATTTCTACATTTCTACACAGGATTGGGGGGCACACTTGACTGTTATTACATTACTACGTAGGGTGGGGGGCACACCTGCCAATTTCTACATTTCTACACAGGATTGGGGGGGGCACACCTGACTGTTATTACATTACTACGTAGGATGGGGGAGCACACCTGACATTTGTACACATTTGCTATGACTGTACTGGTATTTCAGGTACTCCATTTCATTCTGTATTCTTATCTGTCATGCTGACTAGAGGCATACCAGTGTACTACAGATCGTAGCTTTGATTGCCCTACATATTAGTGTCTGACTTCCTACCCTTCAGAACTAACATCCCACTGCCTGACCTGCTGTAGTCTGTCTGTGTAGGGCTGGGGGGAGGTTAACCATAGCCATCATTCAGAGGCCATAACACAGGCTCTGTTTGGGTTTGTCTATACCTGTCCTGCTGGCTGAGGCTGTTGTTGGGTATGTGAACCAGTCTGACTGGCATGTGTGAATCATATGGACACACATGTCGCCCAGCACATTTCCTGCAGTGGGTTTTGTCACCCTGTGTAGTACTGGCTACTGTGGTGACTCCAGTATGTGTTACAGATGTCATGGTGCCACTATGGATGTCTACTTTCTGCTGCCATGACATTCAGCCACCCAATTTCCTTGCATGCTCACATCCATACCATAGATACAGGTAATGACACATTCTATTCCATTTTGTAATTGGTAGGTTGATTGACTTACTTTGAGGGTGTGCTAGAATTGCGGATGGTGTTGGAGGGCTACTTATGTCGGATGCACACAATACACTCCCTATACATGGTTGAGCACAGGTATTGTCATGTTTGGTATCTCTTTTACTGTATGTGCAAGTCAGAGAGAGGTGTCATTCCTTGGATCCCTACTGTGTCAGTGTATGTGCTATGTGTTGTCTCTTTGCCACAGCCTCGGCATACTGGGCATGCCTCCATCTGCCTATTGGGGCAGGCTCAAGTTGTCCTGTACAGGCCTTGGCATTGGTGGGAGGCTGTGTGGCCCTGCCCCATGCTGTTCCTGCTGCAGCTGTTTCCACAGGATCATATTGTGTAGCATGGCACATACCATAACAATTTGGGTACATGTAGCTGGTGAGTACTGCAAGGCTCCACTGGATGTATCCAGACACCGGAACCATGACCTGAGCATACCAATCACATGCTCTATTATACGTCTGGTCTGTACATGTGCCTCATTATGGCGTTCTTGTTCAGGTGTGTGTGCTTTTTTGATGGGTGTCATCAGCCACGGCTCCAGTGTGTAACAAGCATTCCCCACTAGGTGACCGTAGGGGATGTCCCCATTGGCAAATCTCTGGTGCAGCTGCGTCAGATGCCATATGTGGGAATCGTGATAGCTTCCAGGGCAGCCAGCACACACATTCACTATAATGTCCTGGGCTTCACAGACGACCTGGCAGTTGATGGAGGGGATGCCCCTGTGGTTGATGTAGGCCCTACCCTGATCACTGGGTGGTGCTTTGATGCATATGTGCATGCAGTCTATAGCACCCACTACCTCAGGGTATTCTGCTATTTGGTGGAAGAGATGCATATTGCTGGCCAACACCTCACGGGTGTTGAGGGAATATATATGCTCACCAGCATGTGCTGACATGGCATCCAGGAACTGGTGGAATACTCTGGATGCTGATGCCTGTGAGATCCCAATGATATCCCCAGTTGAGCTTTGGGAGGTACCTGTGGTTAGTATTCCTAGGCCTACACATACCTTGGTAACTACTGGGATGGGTTCCCCTCAGTCAGTTTGGTGTGTCAGGTGTGGCCGGCACAGCTCAACAATTTGCTGTATGAGGTCTTTGTCCACCCTATAGTGCTTCACTATCTCCAGCTCATGTTGCCCCTGGTAGGTTACCCTTGGTCTGTACACTCTTCTCCGTCTCCTCACTGTGGGTTGATCGGCAGCATTCACATCCTCACCACCCTCAGAATTTTGCACATGTTGTTCTATGTTGCCTTCTGCAGCCCTTCTCATTTTGTAGGTTTGTTTGTTAAAATTTCCCTGCTTGTATACACCAGTGGTGTGGAGTATGGGAAAAACCAGAGAGGAAGGTGTATATAGTAGTGTTCTGGGTTGGGCTGGTCTCTAGCCTGTGTAATTTGCTGATTCTGATACATTTCACCTTCCAGCTATGCTAGTTCTCCTTGATTACCTTCCTACTGCTGTTTTCCCTTCCCATTGCCTTCCTGTTTAAGCGGTGGGGTGTGCCTCACAAACATAGTGCTCATATGTACACAGTGCTGCTATTTCTTGGTTTAACTTTCTTTCTCTTCCTTTAAAACCCGGTGCGCGGCACGCACACCCGCTTAGGCAATGTAAAGAGTGCTAGGCTGGTTTAGATATCCCCTCAACTAAGCTAGCAGCAAACCTGAGCCACAGGACTCCAATCCACTTACAGTATGCCTGACACCCCCCCATGATGTCACCTAACTCCTAGGCTTGTACCAAGCTATTCCTACTCTTCCACTGTTGGGACCTGACTCACATGCTGGGGAAAACTGGGATTCACTATCTTTCCCCTCATTTGCATATGATTGCCTGAAATGCGTAGTTACATGTCTCACACTGAGCCCCCTTAGCAACCACTACTACTCACTGGCCATGTTGTCTTCTGCCTGCCATTGACTTGCATGGCAGAATACTGATTTTAGTTAGAATGCTTAATTTAGGTTTATTTTGTTATTTTCGCCCTAATCCCATTTGTGCGTCGCTGCCCTATGCTTAAAAATCCGAGATTGGCTAAAAAAAGTTTTTTTTTTTTTTTTCACTGTTTGCAATGCCAATGGCCTTATACTTGGCCATTGGTATGCTTACTACATGATATGCAGCCTTTATTTGGAGCTGTCACAGCTCCGTTTTTGATTTTGCAGAAATGTACTCGGTTACTAACCGAGTACATTTCTACAGATTGCACTAGTCCTGTATGGCCAGTTGCAAGCTTCCTGGATTGCTAAATCACCTCATTTGCATAGATTTCTCCTGAAAATGGGGTGATTTGCATACAAGGGCTTAGTCCGTGCAGGATTAGTGCAAGAACGCTCGTGCATGCCCCTACAGGCTGTTCCTGGATTGCATGGCAGACATATTGCCTGCTGGAGCTCCTGCACCGATCTTGCACGCCATGCAAGCTATAGAGAATCTGGGGGACACTCTAAACAAGTATGGGCCTAGGACAGAGCCCTGAGGGACACCCTGACTGTAACAAAGAATTTCACCTGTCCAGTTAGTGTATGATACTTGTCGTACTATTTGCAAGCCATGCAGCTACCCATCTTCTCAAGAGTACATCAGTACCTAGCTGTTCTAATATATTAATCAGTGTTTTATGTATGACCCTGTCAAATGAAGTTAAATCTATATAAATTACATCACAGCTCAATGTTTCATTCTAAGATGTTAATATATTGTTGTAGAATATCATGTTAGAGGTGGTAATAAATCTGTTTTCAAACATATGTATGCTAATATATGAATTCAAGTCCCAACCTTTCCAATTCTGACAATGACTTATCTAATATTATCCTTTCCATTATTTTCCACAACATGAAAGTAGACTTAAGGGTCTGTATGATGTTCTGTTTGTCTTACTCCCCTTTTACTTAAAGCCAGGTTTAGGAAGTGCATGTGTCCAATCTAGAGGAATCTCCCCAAATTTATATGCCCTAGTAAATAATGAATATAATGGTATCTCTCTTTTTTAATTTCTCCAAGTCTTTTGGGTTTCTAAAAATATGATGGGAATGGACCTCATTCCTTAGTTAAAGTATGATTAAAGTTCATGAAATTAGTATTGTTTCAGTTTTTCATGTTAGCCAAAGGTGCTCTTCACAGTACCCACCATGTGCCCAGTAATGACTCCTTCTGCAATTCGTACGGGATTACATGTATTGGTAACATGTCTAAATATGATTGTAGATTATTTTTTATAAGACCTGTTGCTCCTACTATTATTGGAACTGTCTGAATATCTTTCCTTCCACACTGCTCTCATTTCTGCCTGGAGATCCTGATATTTTATGACTTTGTGTCACTGTAGTCACTGGGTGTGTCAATTTCAATGATCAATGCTACTTTTGTCTTCTTTTCATGGATCACTATATCCAGTTTTCTAGCATCTATCTTTTGAACTGTTGGTGATGGATGATCCCATGTGATGTAAACTTCATCATTTTCTATGATGCTTTGTGGCTCTTGTTTCCAGTGTTTTCCAGCCACTTCAATGCCATAATGTTTGCACAATCCCCATTGCAACAATCTTGCCACATTATTATGCCTTTCAGTAAACAGTCCTTCTGCCACTAGTATGTCTCAACAACAATGAGGTGTGTGACTGTTTCCAATTTGGTTTTACAAAACCTACATTTGTCTGTTTCTCCCACATGTTCAATGGACTTTGTAAACCAATGTGTATACAACCCACTGTCTTGGGCTGCCAATATTAATCTTTCAGATCTCGGTTTGAATGCACCTCTCCATAACCATTCCTGCATTTGTTCCTGATCAACATGAGGTTCTTTCAGAAGTTTTCTATACTTACAACTATATTTATGCATTTTCCACATTTCTTGCCTTCTCATTTGGTCCTTCCCCTTATATTCTTTCTTTCATTTTTTGGGACATTCAGTTGCCACCTGATTTTTGTCTACTTCTGGTTTGATTTCCATTCCTGTTTGACACTGATATGCTTCTGCTAGATTAAGCAGAGAAGACATCTTAGATTTATTCTGATGATTCAAAACTTTCATTACATTTGGATCTTGTGAGGTCAGCAGATATGTGTGGAGTTCTGTGATTGCAGATCTATACATGTAATCAATTTCAAGAAGGCCCACCCCTCCTTCGGAATGGGGAATATATAATCCTGGTTTGCACTGATTTTTATAAATCATTTGGTGAGCATGAAGCATACTTCTTGTTTTCCTATCTAATCTATCCAACACATTTTGAGGCCAGTCATTCACTCCAAAACTGTAAGTTAGGACAGGAAGAGCAAATTGACTTATAGCTTGGATTTTGTTCCTAGATGTCAACACCGTTTTCAGGATTAATTTAAGTCTTCTAAAGTATTCCTTACTAAGTTTTTTCACATTTGTTCATGTTTTATTGTTGATCCTTCATCAATACCCAAATATTTATACATGCAATCTTGCTTAAGTTCTTTTATATCACATTCTTGCCCCAAACTGATGTTTTCCTGGTGCTGCAGTTTTCACAGGTTGCTTTTGCAAACTTATCAAGACCAAATGACATTCTTATATCATCTGAAAAAGTTTCGACAACTTGCAGTTGTGCTTTCAGTTCCTCATCTAATCATTGACAAAGAGATGATGAGAAGTCTTTACACTTTGTTGTTTTCTAGGAGCCAAATTGTAGTTATGGCCTAAGCTGTTATTTAGAAAGCTTAATGGGTTAAGGGCAAGGCAGAATAGCAGCTGTGACCATAGAGTCACCCTGGAATATCCTCCTTTGAATTTTTATCCCTGGGGTAATAATTTGTCCTTTATAATGCCTTAATTGCAAAGTGGTCTGCCACTGTTTCATGGTCACTGTAATGTAGTCAATCAGTATAGAGTGTATCTTATACATTTTTAAGCAGTCTTTTATCCATGAATGAGGGAGACTATCAAATTTTTTTTGTAGTCAATCCATGCCATGCTTAGATTCTTCCCCTTTTTACAGTTCTCCACTATGACTTTATTTAACAACAAAAGATCCTTTCTTCCATATGACTTTCTTTTATTGCCATTTTGTTCTACTGTTATAATTGAGTTTTCTTCTAAATGACAAACTCTATCAGCATCAATTCCTGTGTATAGCTTATACGTTGTCAGAAGGCAAGTTATTGGCCTATAGTTTTTTGGGTAGCTTGCATGTTCACTCTTAAACAGGAGCATTGTTTTTCCTGTTGTTAGTCAGTTTGGTGTCTGTTCGGGGTGCTCATATAAATAGTTCTTACTCATGGCTAAATCTTCATGCAAAGATGTTAATACTTTTAGTCAAAGGTTAGGTACTGCATCTGGGCCTGGGGTTTTCCAATTAAAAGCTTTTCTTAACTTTGTTTAAATCTCTCTGGCTGATATTTCATCCCATTTCATATTCTGTACCTTTAAACTTCTTATTCTTTCTTTTACTTCTTCTATCCATTTAGCATCTTTATTATGTTTCACAGGATCTTCATAGAAATTTCTCCAAAATATATCTATTTCTTCTTTTTTTTGGCAGTCTTTCAATTCCTTTTACCTTGTTTCCCAATTCTCTATAAAACATTTTAGGATCACCAATAAATTGCATATTTTGTACTTTTCCTTTATATTTTTCTGCGTATCTTCTATGTTTTTCAGCCTGTGCTGAGATTTTTAGTTTATTTGTGATAGTGCATGATAGATCCTGATCTGTTCTAATACTGCACATTGCTTTTATCACATCTGTCTTTCTTAGTAGTTTTGTTGATCTCTTCCCTCTTCTGTATTCCTCTAACAGTGACACTTGTCTTAATTGCTTTATAGTTTTCTCTATTTGATGTTTCCATGATGGCATTCAATTTCTCCCCTTCCTTTCCCTCACTACCCTGTGTTCTTATGGTAAAATTTTATCAGTTATTAATTTAGCTGCACAGTAATATATCCTGTTTACTTCTGTTATATTGCATGGATCTCTATGGACAGTCCTAATTACTGTGTTCATTTGTTTTATCAAATATCTGACTTTTTGAGTTTTATTGACCTTCTGTAGTCTATTTCTTTCATTGATCTTAACATATCTATCTGTGTCTATTAAATCAAGCAACTCATATCTTAACTCAAGTTCTATAGCATCTTCCTGTGGCACATTCCCTTCAATTTCATCCTGTGCCATCCATTGCTCTGTCATACAGGAACTCACTGGCCTATCACTCCTCAACATTGACTGCATCAGAGTTTCCACAGATTCCTGTTGTTTCCCTTTCTATCCAGCTTCAAGTGAACATTTATACTGGTTTCTGGTGGAAAGCTCCAGAATATCTTCATATGGCACCTGATGAAATGTTTCCCATTCCAGTGGCTTCCCCTTAACTTGGATACCCATTACTCTAGCCTTTTGTGATGCTTTATGAATTAGATTTTTTTACATTGAGTCCTTCATTTTGCAAGTACTCCATAACCTCAGTCTCTACTTCATTAACTTCTCCATTATTAATCTCATTTTTTACTTTTCCTCTTTGTCTTCTTATTTTTTGTATTGTAAAGTTTTTTATGTCCGAATTCCTCTGCCTATATTTCTCTTCAAATATCTTTGGTGCTGCTCTTTTTGTATTAGTTAGTTTTGCTTTCTCCTTTGCATAAATATTGTACCATATTAAATCTCTTTTTCTTTCCCATGTCCATATTTCTTCTTCAGATGTCTCTGGATCTTCCTTTTTCTTCTTACTTTGGGGACTTGTTCCATCATGCTGTGATGTAACCTGTGTAAGACCTTCTACACCAAATCCCTCACTTTGCTGGCACTCCATAACTTCAACTTCTATTTTTTTTAAATTTCTACTTTACTAATCTTCTTTTCTACATCCCCTCTTTGTGGTATTATTTTTTCATTGTTAAATTTTCCATGGATGCCTTTGCCTGTATTTCTCTTCAAATATCTTTGGGGCTGCCTTCTTTATATTGATTCATTTGGCTTTCTCCTTTATATAAATATTGCACCATATCAAATCTCTCTTTCTTTCCCATGTCCACATTTCTTTTTTATACTTCTCAAAAATCCCTAAGATTTGTTTATATTTTCGCACTTCCTCAGATGTTTCGTTTTCCAAACAGATCAAAGTTTCTTGATCTATATACTGCTTGTCACAAATCTGTTGTATTAATGAATACAAATTTTTATTTGTAGCTTCTGACAGCTTTTCCTTGTGGAAGTATTTTTATTTCCTTTAATTTATCTTTTATTCTTTTGCATATCTTGTGTCTGAAAATTCTGGGCTTTTTACATAATAGTAACAATACATAATTTCTTTCTTATCCTCAGTAGTCCACTCTATCATCTTTATGGCTCTTTTTTGGCCTATCAGTTTTTGTGATTTTTATGGAGTACTTCTTCCTTCTACAGCAAGGGGGTGGTATCCTCCCCCTGGGCCTGGCCTGGCCCCGTTGTAGGAATGTTTCTGTATTTTGAGGATTCTACACTATCATCTTTTCCAGTCCAGGCACCAGTGTGCCTACCAGGATTGGGCACTTTTTTATCCTGGGTCTTGTGCATCCAGCTTTCTTTTTTTAATTTTTAACCTACTTCTGTCCATGATATATGCTATATAAACACAGTCTATATATTAGTGTCGTCTTGGTGAGATTTTGTGAAAACAGGGTCCACCTCATGAAGGTACTCAACAAGATTTGAGCATTAATTAAATTTAAGCAGTACTACCCTTGCTTGCTGACTTATCATCTCTCCATTCAGACCCTAATGGTACTGTAAGTTCTTGCTGAAGTTTTTGCAGGTCATTATTACTAATTCTGTCTCCTCCCTGTGCTTTGTTTGGATCCAGTTTGCATAACTCTTTTTCAAGATAATCTAACTTGATTTCAGTATCTGAGGTTATCTGGATGCCACAATCGCAACTTATCGGGTCTATATTATATGTTTGAAGTTTGAAAACTTTGAACATTAAATAATCGAATTTAAATGTTCGAAGTTTCAAACATCGAACATATAATAAAAAAAAAAGAAAAAACAAACAAATGGAAATTACCTGACTAGTGTAGGCAGGGGGGACAAGCCCCCTGCACCCCCAAGTGGGGGGCTGCACTCCCACACCCCATGCTCTTTAAATATACCAACGTTGAGACAGCACTATAGTGTGGTAAAGGGAAGATTTCCCTTACTGTGCTGTAGTGTGGTCTCAGAGTTGGTATATTTAAAGAGCGGGAGATGTGGGGGTGCCCCCCTGCCTACAGCTGTTACATATGTTCGAAGTTTTATAACTTCAAACATTTAAATGCAATATTTTAATGTTCAAAGTTATAAAACTTCAAACATATGATATAGACCCAACTAATCACCCCCTTTGTGGAGACAAACTGTTTTGCATATGATTTTGTAAATATATCTATAATCTGTTGTGTTTGAGAGAATACATTTTAGAATCTACACACAGTTTATCAATGTTTATGTCTCTACTCCTTCCACATCTTTGTATCTATAAAATGGCTTCCCATTATGGTCAGCTTTCAAAGGTTGTCATAGCCAGGGGTGGTAGTGGGGATAAGCTTCCACTATCCATTAAATGCTCCCATGGCATGCTTCTCTAATAACCTCTGACAAACCAAGTCCAGCTCCTGGCCTTCACTTGTGGCTTAGTTTCTAAGTCCAGTAAAACCATTTGTACTGACAGGAGAAGCGGTGAAGGTGACTGGCACCTTAAAACCAGTTGCTTTGGGCAGGTGAGGTTTGTTAACCGGGGAAGGCAACCCACCTAGGAGAAGGCAAACTCTGATTGAATATCCCTGCTGTCTTGCGGCAATACCTGGTCATGGAGAAGGATTTGGGAGTAAACCCTAAGGAAAAATCTGCAGATGGAGCCCCTAAGGCAGTTTGAGGATGTACTCGACCTCACTCTGGCAGCTCCTGCGATGACACTGATGCAAAGTTTTACTGGCCTTGCCTTTCCCTTTGGATTTCATCAGTGGCGTGGATGGGGATCCTGCTGCTGGGTCAGTTGTTTCTTCAAATTCACTTTGTCCAGGCCTGCACCCTGGAGAGGACACTCCAGCTTTGCTCTGTGAGAAGTGACACAACATGGGAAGTAGCAGTTGCCAGAAATAAGCCAATTCACTAAAGTGGCATAGAGTGAGGTGCCAGAGGCTGCTTCCAATGGTGTTAGAGATCCTTTGATCTCATTGGGCAGCTACCAACCACCTTAAGCTGGGCAGTGTCCAGCCACATTTGTGTTGCCTCGTTATGCTCCACTTGGTCCACTGGGTGTGTGGGGCTTAGGGAATCCCAAACAGGTGGATTGTTAACCATACAACTGGAGAAAATAAAAAGAGACAAAAGAAACTAGCCTTTAGGCTAGGGACATGGAATGTAAGGACGATGGCTCCAGGTCTTACAGAAGATCTAGAGAACATCAGTGATGTTTGGAAGACAGCAGTCATTAACAATGAGTTGAGCAGATTGCAGATGGACATTGTGACTCTTCATGAAACAAGAATGCCATCTATTGGATGTCTGAGGAAGAAGGGTTTTCCTTTTTTTTTGTTATGTGAAGCTTCCAGATGAGACCAGGGAACATGATGTTGGTTTCACAATCAGAAACAACCTCGTTGGCTCAGTCATACCACTAAATATGGGAAATGAGAGACTGCTGAAAATTCAGCTACAAACACCAGTGGCCATGGCCAACATCTTCAGTGTTTATGCTCCTACTTTAACTTCTAGTCAGGAAGCCAAGAACAAATTCTGTGATGAACTTAGTGCTGCCAGCAGTGACATTCCTCCCCATGAACCATTATTCTTTCTTGGTGATTTTAATGTCAGAATTGGCAATGACCATTACAGCTGGTCATCTTGGCTGGGATGTTATGGAACAGGAAAGGTGAATGAGAACAGAACAGCATTTCCTTGAACTTTGTTCCCAATATGACCTCTGCATAATCAACACCTTCATCAATGTCAAGCCCCAGCACAATGTTTTATGGTGACACCCCATTTCGAAACCTTGGCACCAACTTGACCTTGTCCTCACCAAATGCAGCAGTTTAGGTAGTGTCAGGGTAAGACACAGTTACCACAGTGCACACCAGTTGCTTTTGTGTAGTAAGGTAAACATACAGATGCAAAGGTTCTTTCACTTAAAAAAGGAAGGGAGGTCACGCATTTGCGTAGACAAGACTCGTAACCCTTTATCAAAAGTAAGCAAGTTTGTTCAAGCACTTGAAGAGGCTTTGTCCTGCCTGGATGACATTAACATCAACAAAAGATAGGGAAAAACTATGGGATGCTATCTATAATACTGCAATATCTATCTAAGGGAAGAAGACATTCAAGTGTGCTAATTGGTTTGAAGCCCACACTGAAGCGCTGACTCTCCTGATTGAGAAGAAGAGATAGGCATTGGCTGCATACAGGTCATCTCCCAATGAGGAGAACTTGCAGGCACTCCTGTGTGCTCAGAGTCAAGTGCAGCAGGTAGCTTGCTGGTGTGCAAATGATTATTGGTTCCAACTTTGCTTCAAGATTCATCAGGCTGCAGTCATTACTAACATGCTGGGAGTGTACAATGGGATTAAGCAAGCTATTGGCCCATCACAAAGGAAGTTTGTACCACTTAAGATGGCCACAGATGAGGTCTTGAAAGACAGAACCAAGCAGATGGAATCCTGGGTGGAACACTACTTGCAGCTGTATGCCAGAGAGCCCTGAATGCCACTAAGTCCCTACCAACTATGACTGAATTTGATGCTGAGGCCACCTTGGAGGAACACAATGATGCACTAAAAGCACTTTCTTCAGAAAAAGCCCCTGGAAAATATGGTATTTCCTCAGAAATCCTTAAATGTGCTAGCAGTACCCTAATCTCAGAGTTGCCGGCAATACTTTGCCAATGCTGGAGAGAAGGTAGTATACAGCAAGATATAAGGGATAGTAACATAGTTATTATCTATAAGAATAAGGGTGACAAAGGTGATTGTAGTGACTATCATGGCATCTCCCTTGTCTGTACTGTGGGGAAGCTATTTCGACATGTTGTCCTGAAGAGGCTCCATGTTCTTGCAGAGAGAGTTTACCCCAAGTCTCAGTGTGGGTTCAGAGATGGACAGTTTACTGTAGATGTGGTTTTCTCTGTTAGGCAACTACAAGAAAACTGCAGGGAGCAGAACAAACCTGTGTATACTGCCTTGATTGATCTGACCAAGGCATTTGACTTCATCAGTAAGAAAGATTTGTTTTTAATTCTGGCAAAGATTGGATGTCCTTCAGTGCTGCTTAGCATTAACAGGACCCTCCATGAAGGCATGAAGGAGACCATCATGTACGATGGATCCACATATGAACCTTTCGAGATTCTAGGTGGAGTAATGTAGGAATGTGTACTGGCTCCAACATTGTTTGGTATCTTCTTTTCAGTTAGGTTGAAGTTTGCTTTAGGAATCAGTACAGAGGGTATCTTTTTCTGAACCAAAATGGATGGCAACCTCTTCAAACTGTCAAGACCAGGATGCTTAAGAAGAGTCTAAGGGAGTTCCTGTTCACTGATGATGCAGCTATTGTGGTGCATAGTCAGCAAGAACTCCAGTCATTCATGACTCACTTTGCAGATGCATGTATGGAATTTGGCTTCAGAATCAATTCAGAGGAGACCCAGGTGATGGGCCAAAATGTGGGCAGTGAGCCATTAATCATGGTGAGTGACTATGAGCTGGATGTTGCCCATGAGGTCATGTACCTAAGCTCTACAATCTGTGACAACTTGTCACTTGACAGCAAGATCTACAAGCACATTGAAAAAGCCCCCACAACATTTTCCAGGCTGACAAAGAGAGCATGGTCTAATAATAAGCTCACTGTGCACACCAAAGTGCAGGTTTAGAAAGCCTTTGTTTTGAGCATATTACTGTATGCCAGTGGAACATGGACTCTGTGCTCAAAATAGGAGCAGTGGCTCAATGTATTCAATATGCTCTGCCTTAAGAGAATACTTGGTATCTCATGGCAGGACAAGATCCTCAACAGCACAGTGCTTGAGAGGATGGGCACCACCTCCATGTTCACCCTCCTGAGACAGAGATGTATGCATTGGTTGGGTCATGTCTCATACATGATGAATAGATGAATACCAAAAGACCTCCTTTTTGGAGAGCTGGAGTCTGGAAAGAGGCTGAGAGGGCAACCAAACTGCGCTACAAGGACATATGGAAGAGTGACTTCAGTGCTGTCTCCATCAGCATGAACAACTGGTATTCTCTCAGAAAAGATTGCCTGGAAACAGGAAGTGAAGGAAGCTCTTACTATATATATAACCACCTTGGCAAGGAGAACAGAGGATAACAGAGTGCTCAGGAAGATCCATGCCCATGATACCAGACCAACATCTGCCTACTGATGACCAGATGGCAGAAAGGGCTCCAATTCCTGGATTGGATTGCACAGCCACAGAATATGCTGCTCAAATCAGTCCAATAAAGGTGAAAACCCATGATTCTTTAGGTTTGAAGAATGCCTACTGCTACTATTATGGTCAATATATTTATATACATTTTCTTCAAATTGTATTGATCTTTTCTCACACTATGCTTAATTTGTTTGTCCAGCTTGTTTAGTTTAGTTTTCAGAGGTGTAGTTCAACCTCTTTTCTATTTATTATATTTTCTTTCACCTTAATCAAATATCTAGTTCTTATGGAAATATATCTGCCATTCATTGTCTGACTAGAACCTGATGTTAAACATTTTTTTGAATTTTTGCATTCAGTTTCTGTTTCAAAACTTTTCACATTCCTTCTGCAGATTTTCCACTAAATGCATCACTCCAGTTAGTTTTGCATAATGAACGTTTTGCTTCCCTATAGTCTCCTATTAATCTTTTATGCATTGGCTTAAATTTCAGTTTGGCAGAATTATCTAGCAACAAATTAACCTTTATAACCCCATGATCACTGCACATCAATGGTGGTAAAACTTGACATGAAGTAACAGTCATTTCTTTAGGAGCACAAACAATGTCTAGCATGTTCTGTTCCCTGGTAGTTGTTTTTACAATCTGAAGCAATTGTTGTTCCTGAACATACATTGTAAAGAATTTCCTTACTAAGGTTGTTGAATCACTATTGTCCCAGTTTGTTTCTGGTAAATTTAAGTCAACGGCCACTATTATTGTTCCCTCTTGAGTTTCATGTAAGGAATGTATGAATTCCTCAAGGTCATCACCACTTGACTTTGGTGGTCTATACACTCCAAAAATTATTATATGTTCTAGGGTCATCTTTATTGCCAAAGTTACGCAATCTATAGCATTGGTGTTATCACTGAATATGTAATAATCACAGGTCTCATAATGATCTTCAATCCCTATCATAATAGCTCAACCTGATTTTTTGTTAGAATGTCTGTTACAGTAAAACAATGATACCCTGACAGAACTGGTTTCCAGTCATTGTTCTTTAACAATGTTTCACAAATAATAACCACACTAATCTTGTGGGAATATAGCAAATTTTCCAATAAAATGCTTTAATATCATTACTCCTACAATTAACAACCATCAAAGATGCATCAAATGTTGCTATTTGTGAACTGCTAAATTTTTGACCTGGCAAAAATCCTGCCTTGTGTTTTTCAAATATTGTAGAATATCTGCTGCAAAAATTCTCTTCCCTGATTTTGACAAATGCACACCATCCTGTATGAACTTGTGTGCCCAAAATTAGGCTTGGATACACTACACATTTTCATTTTTAAAAATGGGACATTTTTTCATGCAGGTATTTACCCAAAAAATCTTTTCATTCACAGTGAAATGACTCTCCTTTCTAAACGTGATTTGTGAAAATATATCCTAACACCTGTACAAGTTGTACTATCTAAGAGGGCTTTTAGTTCCCTACTAAAAGTGTGTCCTTGTGGATGACATAATTTGATCTGACATGAATAAAAACAGATCCATGTTTCCTTACATTAAAGCATTCTAAGGCATGCATTACCACCTCTATTTTTGCTCCTGGCAAGCAAAACAATATTCAGTGTTCATTATCTTTTCTGCAAACATAAGTATTGGTTCCTCTAATAATTGAATCTCCATTTATAAGAATATCTTTTCTGACCAGATCTGATGAATCTTCAACTTCTAATTCACTAATATCTGTTCTATCAGTTGTTACAATGGAGTGATCTTCATCACCACTAATCTTAATAATACCACTGTTTTCATTGCTTATTACATTTGCAAGCATACAATCATTGTCCTTCTGGTTTTGTACATCCACAGCTTGAGCCATGTTGTCAACATCTGTCTTTCTCCTCTTTTTTCTTACAGTAATATTCTTCAGTCCTTCTACATTCAGGTTTTGATATTTTCATTTTAACCTGCCCCTTGCCTCTTTTTTTCTACCTTATATTTTGGAAAAAATGATGCGTTTTTCTGTAGACTGAAGTTTTTTGATAGGAAAATGTTGTTATTCCCTGCAATCTGTTTGTTACATGTCAGATTTCTGAATGCTTGTATTCAGAATTCCAAAGTTGTCAGTGGCATTATCTTGTTTCATAGGGGTTGAGTGACTTTACAGACAATAGACATATCCTTTCCTAAATATGTTCTATTTGCTGTTTGCCTAATATTATTTATCTCAATAGTCCAGTCATTAATATATGTAACAACAGCTCTCCAAGCCGTGCCAATTGCACAAGTACAATCGTCATTAGTAAGTCTAGATTTACTACTAATAAAAGCAAATCCTCCAACTTTTGACATGAGGAACACCAGTATTATCAGATGTTAACTTTAAACATACATAACCACAAGGATTCAGTAAACTCTGTGTAGGCTCCGTGTAGAGCCTGCATGGAGTGTACCCATGTACATGACTGAGATCAGAGCTTGGCAGCATGCAATGCATATTGATAAGGCACAGTGTGGTTAAACAAAGTTTTGTAGTGCGCACCAGTGCATCTGACTGCGAAACCTATCCGTGAATGTGGTTAGCACTTCCACATATTAAGAACAAAAAAACTCCTGCTGCTGGAAATGCTGAGCAGATCTATAGTTGTTTATTCAAACAAATAAAGCCACAAAGCTTTCAGGCTAATGACATTCTTCAGTGTATAAGTAACAGCTAGTGTAATCACATCTTTATTAAAAGAGATTCAAACTAAAACCATGTGACACAGCCCCAATCAAAAAGTAGAATCTATTAATTATTTAAATATGATACAAATAAGGAAATCAGCATCTAAAAGTACCATAAACACATTTCACATAACCTAAACCATAACAACACAGTGGTGTAATGGTCAGCATAGCATTCTTTGTTCTTGATTTTGGATTTCCTACTTTTCCAGTAGTGGTTTACCTCAGTGTCGGTCCTGTTTGTTGCTGACTTCCACATACTACTTAAATATACAGATTTTTGCGGAAAGTCCAGATGTTTGCCTCATATTTGTGGCCTGTTACTCATAAAACTCATGTGTTTACTGGCAAATCATTACAAAATCTTGGAGGACTGAATTCAGAAAATAATGACAGGCATTTGAGAGTCAGACTTTATATGCCTCAGAAGTGTCATGCTAATGCAACACCTGTTATTCCATCAAATGTCTAAGTTTGTAAGAGCAATATGTAAAAATTTCCCCTATATTTGGACCTTAGTCCCTCCATTATTTATTGCTTGGTCCAGATGTCTTACTCTCACAGGTTGCAAGCTATGCACTTCTGTATAAGCTTGCTGCCTGCAACAGGTTGATTGCAAGGGAATTTCTTCTCTCTTGTTTGATATAGATTATGATTATTTTTAATTAATATTGTATGTGTAATTCTTTACTGTTGTCTCTGTTTTTCCATGTTTGCATGACTGGACCACCCATGTATCAGACATGACCCAGACATCCAAAAATGGAGACTGGATGCATTCAATTAATAGTGCTGCACATCACACAAACCCAGTAAGCGAGGCTGCATTATTCTAATACCACAAAGTTAACAATGAATACTAATATAAGAGACTTCACATAACTAATGCTGTGGTGACAGGTGTTGAGTGATGGACTAGAGTGCAGATGGTCCTGGTTCCAGTACAGTGTAAGCAAACTTTTCTTATCCTGTTGTGACATTACAGATTATACAAATAAAGTGCTACACAGACAAGTATTACCTCAACATCCTTGTGGCAAGAGCTGTAAGTTTAGGACTACTGTTCACATGGTCCTTGGTTCAAATACTGTGTATTCCACATACATTTTGCACTTGCTCCATGGCAAATTATATTTACTTCCATGTATAATACCTGACATATGCTGTGGTGGTACGACAGTAGTGTTGTTACCTCACAGCAAGAGGTTCTCCCGTTCGATTCTCGGCTTGGCTTGGAAATGCCTTCTGTGTGGAGTCTGCATGTCCTCCCCGCGGTTGGGTAGCATTTGAAAGACATGCGTGCGTAAATGGGCATGCCTTCGTTGAAGGATGGGTGTCGAGCTGGCACCTCGGCATTTCGTAAAAAATCTACTGCCAATCATTAGCGGACCGGTGTTCCGCTGTGGCAACCCCTTACCGGGAAAAAGCTGAAAGACAAACAACAACATAATACCTGACATAGTTTTGCTGATATGACAAAATGTTGATGAATGTATAATTCTGCTCTCTCAGTTGAATAACAGATTTGCACAAGTGGCTGGATATGAACTAAGTCTGGAATTGCATTGCTTGAGAATGCATACTGTATACTGTTTTGTACATTTGAAAAAGCTGCGCTCTGCTTATCATCGCACAAACATGGTAAAACAAGTGAATTTGTGCAATGGTAAGCGGAGCACACCTTTTTCAAATGTAGCAAAATGCACACAGTTCACATGCTCAATAAGCACAATTGGTGGGAAAACATGCTATTTCAAGTGGAATTGGTGGGAAATGTACATTAGACATTGAGCATGATCTTTTGTAGGCATGGCTGGTATCATTAGAGAGGCTGTTCACTTCTGGGGCAATGCTGGGGTGTTCAGGAGTCCAATGATCATGGCCCCTACTTCCTGCAGGGAAACTATACAGGCTCTCAATACAAATCTGAAGCCTGGTATAGTTTGGCAAGGGCTCTGTCCAGTGCAACTGGTATCCAATGCACTGGAAACAATGTCATCACCATTTTAATGACCTCCAGTGGAGGAAACGGGATACCCTTGATCATTGGATCAGGGCCTGTCAGGCAGGGAACACCCCACAGATGTGTAAGTTTTCATGGCATTTATTAATTGTAAATATTAAAGCTGAATATGGTAAAAACTGGTATTCATAATGCTTTTCTTTTTTTTACTTTCTTTCCACAGCTGCAGAAGAAAGGGCCTCGAATGTGAGGTCCCATGCCAGACCACTGGTCAGGATGAGAGAAGCCCGTGGTATGTAACTATAAATATATGTAAAGTACTGTTGTTGCAGCCTTAACAGTTAAAGATGAATTACTTGTTATATCATACAGTGGTCTAAAATTGGGAATGCATACCTGAACTGTAAAAGCAAGTATGCATGCATTACTCTGTAGCGTAGTGCTCAACTGTCCATATTTTTGCTGAATATTCACATTTATGACTCACTGTTTTGGTCTGTTCATAGAAAGATTTATGTTTATCTGGCAAATAACTGATATTGCAGTCACTAAATAATGAGTGTCAAAATGTATGATAACACAAATCCTATGCAACTTTCCACGTTTGTAAGAGCATCTTTTAAAATATGATCTGAAGTAGGCAGACTTCATTCGTCTGCAACCTGTGGGTATCGGATCCGACCTCGGATCCGAGCCGGCAATTCAAAAGCTTAGGCTCTGAGCTCCTAGCTCCTCCCTCTTACCCATAACCCCTTGCCAAGCCCTGACTGACCCCAGATTTCGTTTGCCGCTTTTCAAGTAGCTACGGAATTCCAGAGCTCCTGGCGTTGGTGAAGATAAGAACTATTTTTTTGACTAAAAAAGTTTTAAAAATCTTTAATGTTATGTGATCCTATCTCGCCTACATTCTGACTGATGGGTTCGGAGCCGATCCCTCGGCTCCGACTCGGCACGCTTATGCCAAAGAGCGAAGTCTCTTATTGGCTGAGCTTACTATATCCCAGGATGCACCACTACCAGTCCCCCAGATCTCGTTTGCCGCTAACAAGTGAAGACGTGGTCTCGAGCTGGCTGAGCTAAGTAGTGATTATTTTCACTAACTTCCTGTCAGGAATTTCTTTATACTTCAACTAAAAGCTGTTTTAACAGCTATCTTGTGTTTTGAGTGCGTTTGGAGAAATTTACTTGGTAAATTCTTGTGTTGTGAGTGTTGTTTGACTAGAAGTACCTCTTGTGTGGAAAGGCCTTTCCTGGTCTTTTTGGTTGTTAGGTGACTTCTGTTCTATTTAGGGATCTCGGATCCTTTATGCTGGTGATAGTTTCTCTTTCTTTAAAAAGAAGGACAAAGCAGAGAAAATTTCTTTTTCTGTCATAGTTACAGTGTTTGTACTGTGTTTGGCTAGTTCACTGAATAATTTACCGGAATGTCTCAGGTTCCTAGGCCTTCAGGCTTTAAAAAGTGCACCAAGTGCAACTTTAAAATGTCTATAACAGATGACCACTCTCTCTGTGTTTATTGTTTGGGTGCAAAACATTTGCAGGAGTCCTGCAGCGTGTGTCACGCTTTTTCCTCGAGGTCCTCCAAGAGAGAAAAAATAAGCTTATATTAAAAGGCCTTATAAAACCCTCCTTTGAAGAAGCTTTAGCATCCTCTCCTTCTCCTGCTAAAAAGAAAAGGGCGTCGGCTCCGACCAGTCCGTCGGATCCGACCGCCAAAAGACATAGGCAGGCTTCTCCTTCGGCTCCAAGGACTTCGGAGCCGAGGGCGGAACGGTCTGCCTCGATGCCACCAGTCTCGACTCCTCTGGCTTCGGAGCCGATGGCTGGGGCATCGAGAGGCGGGTCACCTTCGTCGGCTCCACTGGTCTCGGAGCCGATGAAGGTTGTCCGCTCAGACACTTCCTCCTCGGCGCCTAAGTCCTCCTCGGCACCGATGGAAGCTAGTTTGGGTATTCCTTCGGCGCTGATAGTCATCGAGTCGCCTCGGAGCCGGTCCCCTAGCCCCTTGGGGCCGTTGGAGAGGCCATCTCGAACCCGTTCAGTATCCTCTAGGTCATCGAGGATGTCAGATTCGGACATTAACAGGGTGCTCCAAAGACTGTTCCAGTCCCCAGTCTTTCAAAAATTTGTTTCGGCTCCGACCCAGTTGGCTTCGGAGCCGACAGCCCATGCCCATGTCATTACCATTCCTCCTCCGACCGCCCGGCTCCGTGAGCAGGTGCTGTTGGAGCCGGTGGAGGTCTTAGGGTCGGCTCCGACCCTTACTCCAACCCCGGCCTTCGGGTCCGAGTTTGGCACACGGACTTCTTCGGCTGGACCCGGGGGTGACGTTTCGGGACCTATGTTGTCGGTTCCGAGCCTCCCTCTCGGTGCTTCGGCTGCGGGACTTCCGTCTGCTATCATGGCTCTGGGGACCGGACACTCCCAGGATTCTGGGGGTCCGGCTTTCAGAGCTATGAGGAGTGCCTTGGCCAAGTCTTCTTCGGCCATCTCTCCGACTTTACTGGCACCTTCCCTGGGTGTGGAGACTGGGTCTTTGGCAGTTCCCCTGTCCTTAGGCAGCGGAGCCCCGGGGCCTGAGGTTACCCCCTCTGGGGGTTCCCCTCCTCCTGAGGGTTCTTCGGAGTTGTCTTCAGAGGAGCCCCCAAGGAAGAGATCGTGAAAGAGGAAGCACGTGGACTCCCCCGAGTCTCTTACATCGGACACTGATCTTGATGATGCGGAGGGGTCCCCAAAGTCGTCCTCGGATGATGTCTCATTTGCAGACATTTTAGAGATCCTCAAACAACGAGGCGGCTGGATGTCCAAACCCCCCTCTGCTGATGAGTCAGTGCTTCTCAAGGCCTTTGGGGCTCAGCCCTCCGCCTCCTGGGTGTCTCCGCCCTTCGAGCTCCTGGATTTGGTTTGTCGGAGGGCGTGGGAACATCCAGATACCATGGAACCAGTGCCTTCTCGTCCTAACAAATTTTTGTCTGCCCCACCCGAGAAGGAGTTCCTGACTAAAGGCGTGGCTGTAGATGCCATGGTGGTGGCATCTGCTACACAACAGGACGTGGCAGAGGCTTCAACGTCCATCCATCCTCCTAATAAGGAGTCTAGGAGCATGGACCGTACGGAAGCACCCTGACTTCAGCGGCCTTTACTTTAAGGTCCCTGAATTATTTGGCACATTTTACCAGGCTACAGAGGGATCTGGTCAAGGAGCTGTCAGATTCCTCTCGGGTAACCTACCTGAGCAGCTAGCCCAGTCGGTTAGCTCTCAGTTGGCTATCCTTACTTCAATTTCTAACTCGTCCATGAGGCTCATTTCATATGCGGCCGAAGGGGCGGTAGAGCGGCAGGCACAGGCGTGGCTCACGGAGACAAGCCTGGCTCCGTTGTGTCATTTTGCAGAGGCCTTCAAGTCTTCCTTCGCCGACGCTCCCTTTGATGGGTCCTCTTTGTTTGGACCTAAGGTTAAAGACACTCTTACCCGCTATGAGCAGGAGGGAAAAACTTTATCTGCCGTAGGTGCACGTTATTCCACTCCCTTTCGGCCTTATCCCAAGGCTAAAGGAGGAGGGAAGATGTGGTTCCGTAAATCACGTAAGTTTTTTCCTCAACAGCAGGAAGATTCCCCTTCCAGAGGCAGAGGACGGGGAAATTTTTCTGGGAGATGCCGTCCCAGAGGCGGCAGAGGGCCCCGCAATTCTGGAGACCGCGAGTCCTTTCGTGGCTCTTCAGCCTCCCACACTTCATGAGGGATTGCCCGGCTGTGCTGCTCCGGAGCCAGTCGGGTGCCATTTTGCCAAGCACCTAAAAGCCTGAGAGTCTATCACTCAGGACAGATGGGTGCTTCGGATTATTGCTGGAGGTTACACCATTCCCTTCACACACTCACCCCCACCGTCCAAAAAAATCCCGGACCCACCACCCAGTCAAAGGGAAATTGCAGCCACAGAAGCGTTAAAGCTGCTAGAAAAAGGAGTCATCCAACCGGTCCCCACAGACCAGATCGGATCCGAAATTACTCAAGGTTCTTTTAGTGCCAAAAAAGACAGGGGACCTGAGACCAATATTGGATCTCAGCAGACTAAACCAATCCGTCACGAAATCCAAATTCCGAATGGTCACGTTACAATCCATTCTCCCATTGTTGGAGAAGGATGTTTGGATGTGCTCCATAGATCTCAAGGACGCCTATTATCACATACCGATACATCGGGCGTTCAGGAAGTATCTGCGCTTCAGCCTGGGAGACAGTCATTTCCAATTTTGTGCACTGCCCTTTGGTCTCACCACAGCCCCCAGGGTGTTCACCAAGTGTTTGGCAGTAGTGACTGCTCACCTGAGGAGTCTCGGATTCCAAGTGTTTCCCTATCTGGATGACTGGCTCCTGACTGCCACCACCAGGCATCTACTACTAGAGAACCTTCAAGCCACCATCTCCCTGGGTGCTTCCCTGGGAATTACATTCAACTGGTCAAAGTCTGTCTTGCTGCCCTCTCAGCGCATAAGGTTCATAGGAACAGAGATAGACTCAAAATTGATGCGCGTCTTTCTTCCTACCGAAAGGATTCTAACTTTATAAGGTCAAGTTCAAGCCCTGCTTTCAAGATCCAAAGCCCCAGCCAGGATGGTCCTGCAACTTTTAGGTTCAATGTCTGCCACGGTTCTCCTAGTTCCTCTGGCAAGATTGCACATGAGGATTCTTCAGTGGCTATTATCGACTCAATGGTCCTTTCAGAATCTTCCCCTCAATCACCCCATTATGATTACAGAAACGTGCAAACAGGACCTCCGCTGGTGGCTTCACCCATCCAATCTGAATCAGGGAAGACCTTTTGTTATCCCCCCTCCGGTGGCCACCCTGACGACGGATGCCTCCCAGACAGGGTGGGGGGGCATTGTCTGGGCAGGTTAGTTCAGGGTTCCTGGCTTCCAGACGAAACCTTTCTCCACATCAATGTGTTGGAGATGAGGGCTGTACTTCTGTCCCTACAGGCTCTCCACAAGTTTCTCCCTCAAGGCATTATCGCTATCCACACAGACAACATGTCGGTGGTCTGGTATCTAAACAAACAAGGAGGGACCAGATCTTACCCCCTTTGCAGAGAGGCCATGAGGGTGTGGGAATGGGCTGTAGCTACCAACCGCTTCTTGGTAGCGACCCACATTCCAGGGAAATCCAATATATTGGCAGACAGATTAAGCAGGACAATTCTCTCTCCTCATGAGTGGTCCCTGAACGAAACAGTAGCAGCTCAGGTTTTCAGAAGATGGGGGACGCCGTGCTGCGACCTGTTTGCAACACCACAAAACACAAAGTGCAAAAGGTTCTTCTCCTTGACTCCACATCAGGGGGAGGCAGCTATGGATGCTCTAGCACAACCTTGGCCAACAGGGCTACTTTATGCTTTTCCTCCGGTTCCACTTCTCCCCAAAGTCATTCAGAAAGCTTCTCAATTGGGTTCCACAATGATACTAATTGCTCCGTACTGGCCTCGTCAGGTATGGTTCCCCTACCTGAAGAAACATGCGGTGGACGATCCTTGGGTTTTGGATCTAACCCGGATCTGCTAATTCATCAGTCGGGACGACAACACCAGTCCCTTCGCACGTTGAAGTTGACAGCTTGGCTCCTCCACTTCCGACTTTAGTCAGAAATCACACCTTAGACCCGGAAGTTATTCACATTTTATCTTCGCCCACAAACCCACCACTAAGAAATTGTACCTCAGTAAGTGGAAGAGGTTTGCTATCTGGGCTCAACTCAGGGCTTAGACCCTATCACTGCCCGATTCCAGAGGTTCTGAAATTTTTAACATCCTTGTTTAATCAAGGATCTTCAGTCTCTACTATTAAAGTCCAACTTGCAGCTATCTCTAAATTTCACGAATTCATGGATCCACCGTTGATGAGCAGCAGATTATGCAAAACTTTCATTAAAGGTGCGGGGCTGTTAAGACCCCCAGTTTTTCATCCTGCGCCTCCGTGGGATCTTGATTTGGTGCTTCGTGCCTTAACATCTTCCCCTTTCGAACCGGCTGCTACATGTGAGTTAAAATATCTGTCTTGGAAAACTGCCTTCTTAGTTGCAATTACCTCTGCAAGAAGGGTTTCAGAGCTTCAAGCCCTATCTATCAAACCACCGTACTTGATTTTTCACAAGGATAGAGTATCACTTAGGCCTAACTCATCTTTTGTCCCAAAGGTTTGTTCTAATCTCTGTCTCCAGCAATCTCTAGAGCTACCAGTTTTCTTTCCAAAATTCTCCAACGAAGCAGAGTACACTCTCCATAAATTGGATGTTCACAGGCAATTGCGCTTCTATCTAGACAGGACTCAGAAAATTCGTAAATCAGACCAGTTGTTTGTGTCCTTTTCAGACAATAAATTGGGTAAAACCATCACAAAAGCTACTATCTCCAAATGGATTAGAGATTGTATAACTCAGGCTTATTCCTCTTCAAATAAGCAACTTACAACATCTATCAAAGCTCACTCTACCAGAGCTATGGCTACTTCTATCGTCTTTCATTCCAAGCTCGCTGTTTCTGAGATTTGTGCTGCGGCTACTTGGTCCAACCCGCACACTTTCATTTCCCACTATAAATTGGATGTGGCATCTAAAGGGCGAGCATCATTTGGTTCCACGGTACTCAGGAGTGTTTTCCAGTGAGCCATCCAGGATTCAGGTGCTAGGGACGCTGTCCCATCAGTCAGAATGTAGGCGAGATAGGATCACATAACATCTTTTAGTTATGTACTCACCATAACTTCAGATGTTTGGGATCCATCTCGCCTACATTCCTAATACCCACCCTCCTTCCCCCGGCCTTGGAGATCAGAAGAGATTGAACGGTTTTGAGTTCTACTGTTTTATCTTGTTTTCATCTGACGATGTTATATAAGCAGTGCGTGCATGTGTGCATGTATGCGGACAAACTAGATCTGGGGGACTGGTAGTGGTGCATCCTGGGATATAGTAAGCTCAGCCAATAAGAGACTTCGCTCTTTGGCATAAGCGTGCCGAGTCGGAGCCGAGGGATCGGCTCCGAACCCATCAGTCAGAATGTAGGCGAGATGGATCCCAAACATCTGAAGTTATGGTGAGTACATAACTAAAAGTTTTCTTTCTTGGATCCGTCCCATCCCTTGAGTGCTTCGGGTACTTCGGACCCGACCTCTCGGAGCCGAGGGCCGAGCCTCGGATCCGAGGGAGCTGGTGTGTCTTCGGCTCCGTCCAGGTCGGAGCACACCGGCCTCTCGGATCCGACGGTTTCGGCTCCGACTCCGATCCGTGCGTCGGATCCGAGTGGGGGTCGGCTCTCGGGGCTTAGAGAAGCTGGCTCCCCCTCGGCTTTCGACGTAGTGGAAAGGGCACTGTCGAGGACATCCGGACCCCCGGTCCCTGCCACGGCTCCATCCCGCACTCCATTGCAGTTGGGCCAGGCCCCCACCAGCCGGTCCCAGGGACAGCCCGCCTCGATGTCCCAAGTGGTTCCCTTGGAACATCCAACTGCTGAAGAGTACTCCTCGGACAGCCCCCCCGATGAAGTACCTCGGGAGAGTAAGTGCAAAAGGAGGCACATGGACACGCCTGAGTCCGTCACTGAAGACACAGACTTGGATGAAGGGGAAGGCTCCCCTAGGTCACCCCCTGAGGATGTCTCATTTGGAGACATCATGGAGATGTTAAGGATCAGGGGGGGGTGGTCTGCCCCAAGGCTTCTTCGACGAGTCTGTGTTCTTGGAGGCATTCGAGGCGGGCCCTTCTACCTCTTGGGTGTCCCCTCCTGCTGACCCCCTGGTGGATCTTATTTCCATCAGGGCGTGGAAGGATCCGGACACCATTGAGCCTATCCTAAGTGCCCGGACCGCGTTCTTTCCCCACCTCCGGACCGCACCCACTGGAGTAAGGGTCCCCCAGTAGATGCCATGATGATGGCTGCAGCCACGAAGAGGGAATTGGCCCAGGAGAGTCCCTCCATGCATCCTCCGGGCAAGGAGTCCCGTTCGATGGATCGCATTGAAAGCGAGTTTTAGTTCAGCAACCTTCTCCTTGAGAGCTGAACTACATGGCACATGTCATTAGGATGCAGCGGGATCTGATTAAAGAATACGCTGCATCTCCCCGAGTCCATCTCGAGTGAGGATAAACAGGTTTACTCCACCCGAATGGCCACTCTCAGATCAGTTTCCAATACATCTATGCGGCTACTTTCTCATGCTACTGAGGGAGCCGCTAGAGCCAGCGGAGCAGGCCTAGTCATGAGGCAACAGGCCTGGCTCCGCCATTGTGATTTTGCAGAGCCCTTCAAGGCGACCTTCGAATGCCCCTTCGATGGTTCTGCCTTGTTTGGCAAGACTGTTCGAGACATTAGTCCAGAGCGAAAGGACGGAAGACGCTGTCTGCCGTCGGAGTCCGCTTCTCAGCTCCCCAGAGGTCCTTCTCTAAGAACCAAAAGGGACAGAAGAAGATGTGGTTCCGGAAGTCGCAGCAGTCCCAACCTGCTCTGGACAACCAGTCCTTCCGTGGCAGAGGAGGACGGGAGGTCGTGCTAGAGGCAGGGGGCTCCTGGCAACTTTGGGTCCAGAGAACCTTTCTCTGATAGACCCGCAGCAGCCCTGAAGGGTTGCCCGGCTGTCCGTCTCTGGAGGCAGTCGGGGCGGTTCGAGGCACCTGACTTCTTGGGAGTCCATAACAACAGACAGTTGGGTGCTTGAGTCATATCCAGAGGATATTCAATTCCCTATTCAAGGTTCCCAAATCTCGCAGCCTCCCAGATGTTCCACCCGACCAAAGGGAGGTGGCAGCTATCGAACTCGAACAGCTGCTAGGAAAAAGTGCCATCCAGCGCGTCCCGAGATCAAACCGGATTAGGGTTTTACTCCAGGTTCTTTTGGTGCCAAAGAAGACGGGGACTTAAGACCAATCTTAGACCTTTCCCAGCTGAACCTGCCAGTAAGCAAGCAAAAGTTGCGGATGGTCACCCTGCAATCTATACTTCCCCCCTTGAGGGAGAACGACTGGATGTGCTCCATAGACCTCAAGGACACGTACTACCACATTCGGATGGACAGACGATCCAGGAGGTTTCTTCGCTTCCGGCTGGGAGCCAGTCATTATCAGTTCAGGGTCCTCCCCTTTGGTCTCACCTCAGCCCCAGGGTGTTTACCAAGGTGCTAGCGGTGGTAGCGGCCCACCTGAGGCTCCAGGGATTACAGGTCTTTCCGTACCTGGACGACTGGCTCCTGACGGCATCATCAAGGCATCTTCTGTGCTCAGCCAGGGATTACTTTCTTCAACTAGCACCAAGGCTGGGCATCACGATCAACTGGGAGAAATCTTTTCTGAACCCCACACAAGTTATAGATTTCATAGGAGGAAGACTAAACACCAGATCAATGCGAGCCTTCCTCACCCCAGACCGTATTGCCAGCCTGAAATGTCATGTGACAGCGATCCTGCAACCATCTCCAACTGCAGCTTCGGTCCTGAGGGCCCTAGGTTCTATGGCGGCAGCTATTCTGCTTCTCATTCATGCCCGTTTACGCATGCGGGTTCTTCAATGGACCCTTCAAGTTCAGTGGTCCCCTCTTTGTACTTCTCTAAACGCTCCGATTGCAGTCAGCAGAGCGTGCAGGGACTCCCTTCTTTGGTGGCTTCTTTCTCCGGAGCCCCTGGCAGGGAGACCTTTTTGCGCTGCATTTCCCCAAGCCACAGTGACCACGGACGCTTCTTGCCTCGGGTGGGGGGGGCATTCTGCGGGAAAGATTGTCCAAGGCACGTGGAATCCCACAGAGATGTCATTGCATATAAATGTCCTGGAAATGAGGGCGGTGCTCCTAGCGTTGCAAGCACTTCACCACGTTCTTCCTTCAGGGACTATTGCGATTCAGACAGACAACATGTCGGTAGTCTGGTATATCAACAAACAGGGAGGAACCAGGTCTTACCCCTTTGTCGAGAGGCCATGAGAGTCTGGGAATGGGCAATTTCCACCAAACGCTTTCTGGTAGCAACGCACATTCCGGGAAAGTCCAACATCCTTGCGGACAAGCTCAGTCGCACCATCCTTTCTCCACACGAGTGGTCTCTCAATCCTCAAGTAGCGAAGAAGATTTTTGCCGTTTGGGGCAACCCTGTTGCGATCTTTTGCCTCTCCTCAAACGCCAAATGCGACAATTTGTTCGCTCTGCTTCCCCCACCAGGTGAGTTCCCAAGAGATGCTCTGGTGCATGCTTGGCCTCCCGGTCTCCTTTATGCCTACCCTCCACTTCCTCTGATGCAGAGGCTTCTGCAGAAAGCCAACAGTTTGGGGAGCAGAATGATTCTCATTGCCCCATTCTGGCCTCGACAACCTTGGTTCCCTTCGTATGGTCTCACAAAATCAATCCACCATGGATTCTGGATCCAATTTCGGATCTCATCTCTCACCCTCTGGGAATGTCAGTTCCCAATCTGCGGACCCTGAAGTTGACAGCTTGGCTGCTCCAGTTCCATCCTTAATTAGGACTCCCGGTATCTCATCACCGGTCAAGGCCATTTTAGTGGCAGCTCATAAACCTTCCACCAGGCAGGTTTATCGGAGTAAATGGAAGAGATTCTCTATATGGGCAGTACAGAGAACTTTGGATCCTTTCTCGGCACCTATGTCAGCGGTGCTGGATTTTCTAACAGACCTCTTTCATCAAGGGGCTAGTTCTTCCACGATTAAGGTACAGTTGGCAGCTATCTCGCATTATCACATTGGTCATGACACAGCTCCCCTTATGATGGCGAAATTATGCAAAACATTTATCAAAGGAGTTTTTTTGTTGAGGCCTCCAGTCAAGGAGGTTGTACCACCCTGGGACTTGTCTTTAGTCCTGCAAGCCCTTACTGCTCCTCCCTTCGAGCCTGCAGCTTCTACTGATTTAAAGTACCTTTCCTGGAAGACTGCCTTCCTGGTAGCTATCACTTCAGCCAGAAGAGTGTCTGAGCTTCAGGCTCTGTGCGTCAAACCGCCTTACCTTTCTTTCTTCCCTGATAGGGTGTGCCTCAGGACCAATCCTTCTTTTCTTCCGAAGGTCTCTTCTGAATCCAATATTAACCAGTCAATCAATTTACCTGTGTTTTTTCCCAAGTACTCAAACAAAGGAGAATACAAATTGCATTCCTTGGATGTTCATAGACAATTACGTTTTTATATTAACAGAACAGCTGGCCACAGGAAATCAGATCAGCTGTTCGTCTCCTTTGCTAAATTTGCCCTGGGTAAAGCAGTATCTAAAGTCACACTATCTAAGTGGATTGCTAATTGTATTCTGCAGGCATATGACACTTCAGGCAGACCTGCTCCTCAGAGGGTTACGGCTCATTCTACTAGGGCAGTTTCCACGTCAGCCGCCTTTAAGTCCCGTGTATCATTGGATGATATCTGCTGCAGCTACTTGGGCCTCGCCTCATACTTTTATTTCTCATTACAAGGTGGATGTTGTTTCTAGAGGAAGAGCATCCTTTGGCTCAGCGGTGCTCCGGAACATCCTTCCATGACGGCCGCCCAAGATTCAGGTAGCTAGAGACTCTGTCCCACAGGTTGCAGATGAATGAAGTCTGCCTACTTCAGATTTAGAAGTTATGTACTCACCATAACGTTCCATCTGAGTAGGTGACTTCATTCGATGTAACTATCCCCTCCATCCCCCTGACCTTTATAGAGCGAGTATTTATGCTGTTTTAGTGTACTGTTGTCAGTATTTTGAGGCAAACTCAATCTGAGGTCAGTCAGGGCTTGGCAAGGGGTTATGGGTAAGAGGAAGGAGCTAGGAGCTTGGAGCCTAAGCTTTTGAATTGCCGGCTCGGATCTGAGGTCGGATCCGATACCCACAGGTTGCATCCGAATGAAGTCACCTACTCAGATGGAACGTTATGGTGAGTACATAACTTCTAATTCCTATTTATGGGTCATTGTATCCCCATTATTTTATGATCTGTGCAGATATCCTGCTCTAAATGGTTGACAGGTATGATTTGTAACACAAAGCAACAGTTATACATTGTCAAATAACAGTGAACATGAATCTATAAAGTATAAAATGAAAATGTGCTTGCATTATGCTGTATTCCAAAGGAAAAGCAGAGTATTACAGCAGTCAGTAGTTGTGGGTTCAAATAGCACACTCCCAAAAAATAAAACTCAGTTGTTTACAATAATGTTTTAGGTTTTCATCAATAAAAATTCAGTACTGTTATGCATTCATCATTATAGCATTTTAAGGACAGACCTCTATACCTGTGGCTTGAATGGCCAGCTATCAAGTGTAATCAGTCAACATGGAACATGTATATGTGCAATATATGCACTTATGAATGATTGCTGGATGCTGTATGATCTGTATTATAGTGTATATATGTTAGAAACAGGGTAGTATTCAAAGTAGTAAAGGAATTTCTTAGCAGTTGGTACTGTTAAAAGTAAAATGTAACAGAATAGAGTAAATTAATTGTGGAAAGCTTTGTACATTATCTGTGAAGTTACTAATGTTTTCCTTTTTACCTTCTCTCCACCCCTTCTCTTCATTTGTTTTTTATGGATTTCTTATTTCTTATAATTACTATTATTATTATTATTATTATTTATATAATTAATAATTATTATTATTATTGTTATTATTATATTTTATTATTTCTTACGTTTTGTTTATTATGTCTAATGTTATATTACTTTGTTGTTAAATACTTTTTCAATTATTTATCACTGTATTTCTAAATATTTCATATTTGTATAATAATTTATTCCATCATTGTTTATTTTATTTAATTTTATTTTTTAAATTTTTGGGGTTATGTTTTATTTCAGTATTGTATTTTAATTTTATTTATATTAATACTACAGCACAGCAAGGTAGGCTGGATTCCAGTTTACACCTACACTCACTCCACTGGCTAACGCACCAAGGCCCAATACTTCTGGGCTTCAGCCAAGTGGCACCCCCCCCCACACACTGCTTCTGCTGTACCTGGACCCTCAGGTAGTTCTGCCCCAGAGGTTGGGCCTATGGTCCCCTTTGGAAGCCAAGGTAGAGAAGGTGCATTCATCATCTGAGCAGAGTTGCTAGGTATGGTGCATAGGCTTATGCACCAGACCATGGGCACATGCCTATGCTGGATGGACAGCCTGCTTTCCGTTCTGGTATTGCAAACCACCCATAGGAGCAGATGCCACTACAGCCAGCAGCACAGTGATGGAACAGTGCTGACAGTTGATTGGGTGAGGACTGGATTCACACTGTTACCGTATCTGATGTCAGTGGGACCTCGATTACCCCACTCTCAACCCCCTCTTGTGCCATTCACTAACCATGTCTCTTGTCTTGTATGTCTTGTCTGTCTATAAATGCTTCCTCAACTTCCCAACTCGCCTACTCCAGACATGCCTATGTCCCTTCCCCAACATTCCACTCTCTCTTTAAAAAAAGCACATTTGTCCCCCCAAAAAAATCATCCCATACATAGCTCTCCATTTCACACACATGTCTACTCGACACACTTAATTTAGTCCAACTGGCTTCACAACACAATTACGTTCCTGTCGCCCCCTCTCTGGATATGACAGTCCAAATTCAGCCAAGATTGTGTATATGCACTTAATTTAAAATCGTTTTTTTCTCTAAAAACTGCATTTTACCTGATTTTGACCTAGCACTCAAGTGTGGGGTCATTTATTGCACTGCTGTGATTATTTTGCTGCTTGTGTATCTCTGCTACCTTTAAACTACAACAAAAAGAAAAAAAAAAATCTTGCTTTTTTCACACTTTCTGAAAGTTAAGAAAGTTCAGTTACAGATTTGCTGTTCTGAACTGTTTGGAAGTTTCTAGAAGGCCAGTGCTTGCTTGGGCTAAAAGAAGTATCTGTGTTCACCAGTGGGAGTGGTTAAAACTGAACAGCCTGCCTTTCCCTGGAGGAGTGGTTACTACCTAGAAGCTGTAGTTTTATTGGCCATTTTGGGTCAATTCTAAACTCCTTGATCTGTCTCTCTTTGCCTCGTGGTTTTGGCGTCTTTTCAGGCTTGCTAGTTGTTGCTGAAGCACCTACCAAGGGGAGAAAATGCTGAGAGAAGAACAGGAGCCACTTTTGTGATTTTAAGTATTTTCTTCTGATTTTTTGTTAAGTTTTACTGCTTTGCCGCCTATTTTTTGGCATTTTCCGGCTTGCTAAAGTTTATATCTGTAACAGTAACAGTACTTGAAACACATCTAGAGCCTGTTTACTGCATTTCCTGTGTTGCACTTAATTTAAAATATTTTTTTTTCTCTAAAAACTGCATTTTACCTGATTTTGACCTAGCACTCAAGTGTGGGGTCATTTATTGCACTGTTGTGATTATTTTGCTGCTTGTGTATCTCTGCTACCTTTAAACTACAACAAAAAGAAAAAAAAACAAAAAAAATCTTGCTTTTTTCCCACTTTCTGAAAGTTAAGAAAGTTCAGTTACAGATTTGCTGCTCTGAACTGTTTGGAAGTTTCTAGAAGGCCAGTGCTTGCTTGGGCTAAAGGGAAGTCTCTGTGTTCACCAGTGGGAGTGGTTAACACTGAACAGACTGCCTGTCCCTGGAGGAGTGGTTACTACCTAGAAGCTGTAGTTTTATTGGCCATTTTGGTTCAATTCTAAACTCCTTGATCTCTTTCTCTTAAAACCCTACAACTCTCTTTTTGTGTGGTTTTGCGCACTGAGCAGCGTCAGGCAGCGCCGCCTAAACAGGTTTAAACTATTCCAGGCTCCACAAAGTCTACTCTTCACTTTTTCTCTTAGAACTGTTCGAACTCTCAAAGTAATCACTCTATTCTCTTTCTAAAGCCCTGCACTTGCGCAGCTCTTATAAGGAAACACTAACTAACTAAAGCACTACACCCTCCTTGACTTCTCATAAGTATTAGGCTGCCAATTGGTCCTTCCTGATCAAGTGAAAAATCAGTTCCCTTCCTTAATCTGATCAGTAAAAAAACAGTTCCCTATACTAATCTGGTATGTCCAAGCGTCAGTTTCAAGGTTACTCTCCAGTCCAGCTGGTGAATCTAGGAATTTTGAGGCAATGTTACAATTGCCTTATGTACACAGACAACCCTCTCCTCCTTTCAACAAACTCTAATACATGTGAGAGATGCAGTTACACAGCCAAATTGGAGGCAGAGCTCTCTCAACCCAAGACTGGCACAGTCAGTCAGGAGGAAAAGGTAACCACCCACACCACAAATCCAGTCTCACACAGACCTATTGCATCTGCATACCCAACACATAAACACACAAAAACATACTCGGAGGCTCTAAATAAAAATCTGCCTAAACAGCAAAGACCTCCTAAGCAGATATCCAAGCAACAGCCACCCCTCAACAATACCCACGAATCACATATCTCACAAAATCAGTGTGCCTCACATTCACAGCCCTTAAGGCCAAACAACACACCAAATACACTTGTTATAGGGGACTCTATTGTCCGGCACACTGACGTCCCGCTCACCAGACTGAACAAGGAGAAGGTCACTGTGAGCTGCCTGTCGGGTGCCAGGATCTGCCACATAAAGCAAGCACTCAGGTCACTCCAAAGCAAGTACAAGTATGACTCCGTCATTGTCCATACTGGCGTGAATGACCTGAGACGTACCTCCCTGGACTACATGAAAAGAGACATAGAGGAGCTCTCTGACCATGTAGCCCAGGCTGGTATGACCCTGACCTTGAGTAGCATCTTGCCCTCACCAAGAATGATGCCACAGTATAAAGACAAAATGATCAGTTTCAACAATTGGCTAAAGTATTGGTGTCATTCAAAGGGGATCCAGTGTCTGTCTGCCTGGGATGACATGCTCGATAAGCCATGTTGCTTCGCTAGGGACGGCTGGCACCTGTCACCCTTAGGCTTTCGTATACTGGCCAAGGCTCTTGCCACCTCTATAGTGCCTTTTTTAGGCAAGGCTCAAAGGACAAACCCACCTCCATAGACAACCCAAGGATAAAAAAACTAAAGGTAATGCTACTCAATGCCAGAAGTCTAAACCTCAAAATGCATGCACTCGAGGCTCTCCTCAGTATGGAGAAAATCAATGTCTGTGCAGTAACAGAAACCTGATTCAAGGCTCCTGAGAGCACCCCAGCACTACCAGGTTATAACTCATACCATGCGTTTCGGCCCCAAAACTCGGACCGAAGCACAAAAGGAGGGGGAGTATCTATATTCATCAAAGATACCTACACCTCCAGGTTAGTGGCACTGCACAAAGCATCGGAAACCATGCATGTGCAACTAACAGCAGGCAAACCTGCCTTTCAGTTTGTAGCCTGCTACAGAACACCCTCCCTATTACAGGAACCCCACTTGGCATTCCTGAGAACACTGGAGAATATGAAGGTCTCTCCAAACACTATGTTATTGGGTGACTTCAACTACCCAAGCATTGACTGGGAAAACTACTCAAGCCCAAACAGCCCTCGCCCAATGGTTCCTTGAATTAATAAACTCTAATGCATTGAAACAACTGGTCACCACTCCCACAAGAGGGAACAACATATTGGACCTGGTCATAACCAACATGGGGACTCTATGTTCCACACCAGAGGTAAACCCCTCATTGGTAAGATCAGACCATAAACAAATTTCCCTGGACATCCATATCCCGTCCCCACCCCCAGCCAAGGAAATCACTGTAAAGAATTTCTCAAAAGCCAACTTTGCACTTCTCAAGACTGAGGTGGAATCCTTCAAAGCCCCTGGGCCAGAGGATAATACAGCCCAATCTACAGAATCCTTTACAAATGCATTCTATGAGCACCTGCAGGAATGCATGGATCATGCTATCCCAAATAAAACCAAGACTCACTCCTCCAAAAACAGGAGACCAGTCTGGTGGACCCCGGCCATAAATAAGCTATACAACAGAAGGAGGAAACTACTACATGCCATTGCAAAATCCCAAAAAGGGAAGGCATCTCTGATCAGTATTAGCAAGAAACTTCGATCCTTCATAAAATCATCAAAGGCCAGCTTCGAAAGAAAAATTGCCCTAGACACTAAAGATAATCACAAGGCCTTCTTTAGTTATGTCAGGAACATGAGCGGAAACTCCCAGATATGCTCTGAATTGTTGCATAACGGTACAAAATATACCGAACCTACAGACATAGCCAACATCCTGGCAGACAGATTCAGTGCAAACTTCTCCCCCCCCTTCCCCCCCAAAGGTGCAAATGCCTATCCCAACTGAATGCAACCTCCCTGACATCACAGATGCACAGGTGAAAGCTGCCCTCTCCAAAGCAAAAAACACAGCATCTATGGGACCGGACGGTGTCCCAGGCTGTGTCTTACACAAGCTCCAAGAAGAACTGAACCCTCACATTAAGTCACTGTTCAAACTTAGCCTTACTACAGGATATGTACCCAAAGAATGGCGTACAGCTACAGTGGTCCCACTCCACAAAGGTGGTGCCACAACGGACCCCGGAAACTATCACCCCATAAGCCTGACTAGTCTGGTCTGTAAAGCTATGGAGCGTATTATCATGGAACTCATAAACAAAGACATTGGGAGCCTCCAGACACTGGACCCTACACAATTCGGCTTTGTTAAGGGCAGATCTTGCCTCTTAAACCTAGTTGATTTCTTTGAAACAGTTACCAAAGCCATAGATGAGGGTAAGGTAGTCCACACAGCCTACCTGGACCTCGCAAAGCCTTTGACACAATACCCCACTCGGGCATCATAAATAAGCTTACCAGCTTAAATATCAACCCCTATATCACAAGATGGGTTGTAAACTGGCTCAGAGATAGAACCCACATGGTCAGAATCGCAGGTGCCATGTCTGAATCCAAACTAGTTACAAGTGGCGTCTCACAGGGCTCAGTTCTGGGACCTCTCTTGTTCAGTATATACTTCTCTGAGGTTCAGGCTAACACGGGAGGATTATGGCTGACAGAGTTCACAGATGACTGCAAACTGGGGGCCATAATCGAATCTCCAGCTGACACAAGCATCCTCCAAAAGGGTCTCACAGAGACGGATCCTTGGTGCCAGAGCCACGGCCTCAAGCTAAATGCTAAAAAGTGCATAGTCATCCCCTTTGGGGAAAACAAGGTGCCCACAAATTACCACATAGGTGGTAATCCATTAAGTATGGAAGAAGTAATTAGAGATTTGGGGACCAACGTAGATAGTAATCTCTCCTTTGATAATCACGTTGCCAAAGTGGTTAGAAAGACCTTCTATATAGCCCACCTTATCATGAAAGGGTTCGCATCTAGATCAAGAGAGGTCATTGTGCCCCTCTACTCGTCACTCATCAGGCCCATAATTGAATACAATGCCCCTTTTGGGATGTACCTTTACCCGACATCTGCAGCAACTGGAGAGACCCCAAAAGTACCTCACCAACAGGGTCATGGGCTACAAACAGATGTTCTATGCAGCTCGACTAAAGAAACCCCAGCTCTACTCAGTTGCTTACCACCTACTAAGAGGTGATCTATGCCTGACGTACAAAGCCATGTCAAACCCAGACTTAATGGACATGCTCCACCTCAAAAAATCCAAGTCCCTTAGAGCTACACGCTCCAGGGACCTAAACTTCAGCACAAAAATAAATAGGACATGCTGGAGGGACAGATTAATTTCCCAGATTCTCCCCTCACTCTGGAATAGAATCCCAATTCATGTTAGACATAGCCCCTCGCTGACACTCTTCAAGCGAAATCTGGACGCGTGGATGGGAAATCGCAAATTCACCCCTGGGATCTCTTCTGTGTCCCTGCTAGACAGAGGCACAGTAAACTAATCTTAAAAGGGTACCTTCTGTGACCTACTTTACAGGGGCACAATAGGCTAATCTAATAGGGAGGCGGAAGCCAAATACACTCTGGCTAGGCTTATACATGCCCTAGGGCAGATAGCCTAGTATCTACCTATGAACCTATGAACCTATGTGCTCAGTTGTTACTGCTGAAGAAATGGATAGCTATGGTTCTTACCTACAGCCTTCCTGCACATTCCTGCCTTCTTTTCACTTTGTTTTTCCCCCTGCTTGCTCCCCAATTCACCACTGTCCTATCTCCCCTGTCTGTGTTCCTTGGTCATTCAGCAGTTATTTGACCAGAACTCTGGAACGTACAGTGTGTACACCATTCTTTCATTCTTTATCATTTCAGTTACAATGTCAAAGGACATTAACTGGGAATAATATGATATGCAGTTGCCAACTAAGGAAAATCAGGTTGGATGTAACAAACAAACATTGACTGCTCTTTTGGGGGTGAGGGAGCAAAGATGTGTTTTTGTTATGGCACTAACAAGACTGTGTTGGTTTGGTTAATCTGCTTGCTTGGCATCCTGCCTTTTGTCTGATTTAGGTAGGGTTGAGAAGTGAGAAACTGCAATGTGTATCCTTACTGACAAACTTTTATCTGTAATGCTTTCCCAGTACGTGTGGTGATGTAGGGGGATGGTTTTAGGCTCCCAGGTGGTGAGTCAGTGTGCTGAGATTTTAAGTTTAACACATTCCTTAGTTTCCACTATGATGGGTTTCCTACATTTGGCTCTGGTTGTGAGTCAAGGCTACCAGAGGCTGCACAGTTCCTGTACTGTGTCCTTGACCTGCAGAGTAGTCACCCTCTCTGTCTATGTCTATAGGCAGCAGCAGCATTGTCTTCAGCCAGTAGCATGGACAAAAATATTAAACAATCAGCAGCTACTAGCAAGTTGTGATTACTTTGTGTCTCTATGCCACAATTTTCTCAAGCTGCATAAAAAGCCAGCATGGAATCTACTTGGATGCTTTATATCTTCTTGACTAGTTCCACAAGATTGGTTGATTACCATGCAATTCAGCTGCATATGCTGTAATTAGCATCTCTGAAGCACAGACTAGGACAAATGCAATATTAATCTACTCCACTATAAAAAGGCTAATGTGTAGCTAGGCCAAGTGATGTGGATGAGAGTTACTGCATTCTTGAACTCAGTGACACATTGATTTTCAACATTATATCTCTAAATAGGAGTATTGTACTCCAATAGGTATGTATCCATTTTGTTAACTCCATAATGCATATGCTGGAATGCAGTTAAGGATAATGTGACATAAATCTGTATGCATTTTTTTATCTGTAATCGAGGCATGGCCTTGTTTTTCAACCCATATAAGAGATACGGATAATGTAGAGTAGGCTAAAGAAATAATGCTGTGTGATAACCATATACATATGTTGCATTGAAAGTTCCTTTGATAGCACTTTTGGCATTTCACAGTTGCTTTGTTAGCAAAATTAGTTCTTAGCATGTTATTTTCTATTTTGGGGGGGGGGCAAAGATGAGTTCCTGCTATGGCACATACTAGAAAGGACTGTTATTTTGGGTGTGTGAGCATAGCTGAGTATTTGTTATAGCACAAACAATGATATGTTCCTCTTGTTACTCTCCTTGTTTTGTACCCTCCATTGTTATTTTTTGACTGCTGTTGAATCTTTAAAGTTTATGAAGTGGGGAATACTGACAACCTTCCTTTACTGCTGTATCTGTAAACACTTTATTTGTACTTATGTGATCCTTATATGTGTTATTATTTTAATGTCTTTCAGGATGCAAAATGTCCATTAGACGTAGTCCCCCATTTACCGAGGCTGAGAATGACCTAATCATAGAGGGATTACATCAACATCATGCAGTACTGCTGTGCAGAGGGTGGGACAATATGCCTCAGCGTACAGCCCTGTGGGATGAATTAGTATGCAACATTAATAATATTGGTCAACACAATCGCACCTATGAGCAGGTGCATCACCGAGCAACAGACATGATGATGGCTGCAAAGAGGCATATGATCACCAGATCACTGGTGGTGAGCCTGCTTAAGAACCCCCTCTCACTACCACAGAGGAAATTGTGGCCAGCATTGTCAAACAGGACATCTTCCAGCAATCAATGTCCCAGTATATTCTGGATGTGGGTGCCACTCCTGCATCTTAAGAGGAACTTCCAGGTATGATTTGTTAGATCATGATTAGAATACTGTGGCATTCTAAAATTGTGTCAATAGTTTATCAGTGAGTGTAAAGTTGCTTTTTTGGTGGGGGTATTTGAGATAGCTGCACTTTTATGCTTATTTTGAGGTTGTCAGTCACATTGTTGTTAACAGTTGTGTTAGTGCAGGTTTAGATGAGTAAAGGTACTACCCCCTGTAATAATGTTAGATGTGGTGCTAGTGCCATCACTTCTTCCTTTACTTATTTCAGGACCGTCAGGTATTCTGCAACATATGCCTCCTGCAGTTGATAAGCATAATAAATTTATGTCATTACTATAGATAAATACCAATATATGTGCTAATGCATCCTCTCAGGCCTACTGTATGTATTGCTGTACTGTCTGCATACCTGTCAACTGTACAGATTTTTACTGAATGTCCAGATTTTTTACTCATATTTCTTGGTCATTGTTCATATCATAGTGATTTCCTGCCAAATTTTTGACAAGTCATGAAAGACTGAAGACATAAAATAATGATAGAGATCTAAGTTTCACACTTCATAGATGTCATGCTAAAGCAAAACCTGTTATTCTATCAACTGTCTAGGTTTGTAAGAGCAATAATTTAAAACTGACCCTATTCTTGGGCCTTTGTGCAACCATTATTATTATCAGCAGGCCATATGGTGGACAAGAAGGGGTCTATATTAGAAAACTGATGTGGCAGAAATCCAAACACCATTTCATCAACACATATATTTTGAACTCCCAGATAACTGAATGGCCAGATCACCGATTTTTTTCCTAGGGAAAAAAATTGCTTGGCCGTCTCTGTGAATTTGCCCTTTTCCCCACTGTAGTGCGATCTCAGAGTTAGTATATTTAGTTAGGGGGGGTGTGGGGTATGGGGGATGAACTTCCCCACTTTATAATGTTTGTACTGGTGTCTTGTATGTAGTTGGCCTATCAATTTTTCCCCTAGGGAAAAAATTGGTGATCTAGCCGGTTGGTTACCTGGGAGTTCAACACATATGTGTCAATGAAACTGTGTTCAGCTTTCTGATGCTTTGATTTGCTAATATAGACCCGGCAAGAAGTAGGAGGCCTACTTGAAATGAATGTTTGTGCAAGTACCAAAACACTGCAAAGCCATGCCATTGACTATGTCAGTTTGGAATATGCACTTTCACTCTTTATGGATACACTCAAACGGTCTACTGTAGTGAGAACTGAACCCCTACCTATCTAATTGCACAGACTACTGAACACAGTACTCAACACAAGTGCCACAGCACAAGTCTAACTTATATAAGACTTTAGGTGAAATTATAATAGATAACATCAGCAAGTCATGTGGGGGAGCTTGGAAGGCATGCATAGGCACATTGCTCCTTAGTGCCATCTGAGTCTAGTGCCCTAATAGTAGTATACTGTTTAGAAGCCTAGCTGTGTAACAAGACAAGTCACTTATTGAGCATACTTGGCTGTTTGAGTTTGGCAGTGAAAGCCTGTGAGCACCATTAAATGGCCCTGTCCATGTGGGAGCACACAACATTGCATATTACATCTTGTTTTGTGTTTGATATATATGTTGTAAAATGAAGGAGACCCCAGGGTTGTACTGATTATTGGTGTGGTTGGTGGTGGGGAAACAAATGGATGAATATTAAATTTATGTGCAAATAGTTATATTGTGCCCTCATTTAGCCTTGTTTCCACATGAAGTCTTAGGTCAGACAAGGCATCTGTGAAATATAGAACAATAAGAACACAGATCCATGTATGCAGTGTAATAGTTAGGCATAGCACAAATGCAATGTGTCTTGTGCTAAGTGTACAAACATGGGCATTTCCCTCTTTTACTTGTTTGTGGATAGGTAAACCATGCACAAATGTGAGGCACATTGCAACATTTATTTTATTTATTTATTTGGCATTTGTTGACCGGGAAAGACCGAATGGGTCAGGAACCCATTTTTAGTTTAGGCCTAGGGAGAAAAACTCCACAAACTAGTACAGTTAACAAAATATAAAGTAAAACATTTGACAAAGCATAGGTGCAATGGTTATTTGATTTACATTTATATTAGAGAAATACAAAGTAAATATTTTGACTTAAAAATACAAAGTAAAATGTTTTATTTACATTTACATTTGAGAATTACAAAGTACACATTTGACACATGTAGGTAACATGGCCATTTCATTTACATGCAGGAGAATAGTTTGCAGTGATACAAGATAGCTTGACTGACATAAAAGCAGATAGATTTCAAAGTCCGAAATCATTGGCAGCCTATAGAAAGCAAAATTGGTTAGTAGATCTAATTTGAAAAGTTGGAAGGCTAGTGATATAGTTTTAAAAAGAGTTGGTCTAGTTGAAGTGGGTGTTTACAGTGTTATTTCGGTAATCTGTAGGTAGACCTTTGTAGAGTAAAGCTAAAAGAATGTTGTTTTTTTTTCGGCTTTTCTCGGTTAGGGGTTGCCACAGTGGAACTCCGGTCCGCTAATGATTGGCAGTAGATTTTTACAGTGCCGAGGTGCCAGCTCGACATCCAACCTTCAACGAAGACACACCCATTCACGCATGTCTTTCAAATGCTACTCAACCACAAGAAGGACATACAGACTCCACATAGAAGGTGCTCCAGCTGAGAATCAAATGGAAGAACATTTTGCTGTGAGGCAACAATGCTACCGCTGCACCACCATGGCTTAGAGTAAAGATAAAAGAATGAAAAAGTCAAATTGGAATGAGTAATTTGTGGGATTTGGAGTTAGGGAAAGAAAAGAGGAGAGGAGGAGAGTATAGATGAGGAAGAAGGAAATAAAATAAGGTTTTAGGGAGTGGAAGGAGGGGTGGAGATGAGGTGGACTGGAAACAGTGTTTCTAGGTTTATTTGAAGCAGGTGCAGATGTTTGTTTCTAGGAGGTATTTTTTTAGTGCAAGTTTGAAATGTTTGTGGTGAGCTATTGCCCTAATATCTGATGGTAAGTCATTCCAGAGTTTAACTACTGTGTAGGAATATAGACATTAGGATTATAGGGCACAACATCTGAGCCTTCCTATTATGTAATATATACCATCTACTATAGCTCACTCCTATCACTACTCCAGGCTGAGATTTTTCAATTACTAACAACAATAATTGAATGTATCCAGTTGCAGTTGTTGGCAGTCTGACAAATATTATCTGATTTTCCCTGTTTCTGCATTGCTGCACTTCACACAAACTAGCTAAGCCTTATCCAAAATGTTTTCTACACACAGCACGTCGTGCAAGTGTGGAATTAAAATAAGACAAATATGATAACTGTATGGGACACAGAGTCAGAGTCTGCAAAAAATACTACCTATTGCTAGTACACCTCCAAACTTTCTACTTATATCAGGATTAGAACCCTCAACAGCAATACAACTTCGGCAAATAGGATGGCTGTCTTAGTCCTTCTGGCCACAGAAACAGCTTGCTAGAACAGTGCTAGGATAATTCATCACACAACCACCTGCATAAAAATGTAAACTGCTATCAAACCATGGATTGTATATTGTACAAGTACTTCTCTGTATTATATTTGGACATAGAGCAGTTAGTAGTCAGACAACCTGTCATAATCAGGGTCTATATTACATGATCGAAGCTTAGTTAGTCAAGTAACTAAAGTTCGATCACTAAATGTAGAAAATGCAAAACTGCGAACAGCAGTTTCCATGCAGGGAAAAAATGTGTTTGGCCGTTACGTGGATTTTGCCCTTCCTACAATGTGGAGCGATCTCAGAGTTGGTATATTTAGTTAGGGTGTTGTAGGGGGCACAGCCCCCCACATCAGGGGGTGTGGGGGGCAAAGCATATAGTGGGCCATGACAAACATTTATGTTTTAATTTGCCAATAACTAGGGATGCACCAGTTATTAGGAACATCATATTGAATAACTGGAAGATAGTGAAAGGTAATCGAGAATTGTGCAATAGTGTGGGTGAACACCCTAGTTTTGTATATAAAAAATATGCTCGTTTGAAAAGTTTATTTGAAGAAGGTAGAGACAGTTCAGTTGCTGATAGTTTCAGTATAAGTACTACTAAGGGCATGTATAAATGTCAAACATGCAGTATGTCTAGATATATATCAGAGGGACCTTTCATAAATTTGTCCCATCTCAATTACACCATACTAGTGTTGGATTATTTTTCTTGTAAAAATGTTGGGGTGATATACATTGCTATTTGTATTTCATGCCCCCCTTTTTATGTTGGTATGGCCACTAGACGGTTATTATCTAGGATCAGAGAACATATTTATGACATAAAAAATAAAGATCAGAACAATGCTTTATATAGGCACAGCATTGTCTGTTATAATTACAAAAAATTGTTATTCTCGATCCTAGAACAGAGTCATTTGAATTTAAGAGGAGGCAATTTTAAAAATCATTTGGAACAAAAAGAAGCCAGATGACAGATAAAATTAAAAGTGGATCAGCCGCCTGGCTTAAATGATGTTATAAATATAAAATATTTTTTAAAATATCGGAGAGTATATGTTAAAAAGTAGTTTAAGCAATGTTTTATGATTTGAAGTACTTCCCCTTTTAGATGCTTGTATTCCATGTCTTAATTATCAATTGTTTTTAAACTGCATTTGATTTGTTCTTGTAGCGTTTAAATATTGCAATGTTTAGTATGATTTGTATTTCTGATGAAGTCTGTATTGATGAAAGCGGAGATTAAATAGTTTTTTACGCTAAACTGTTTATATCGTGGTGTGTCACAGTGTGTTCAGACATACAATGCATAATTAATTCTATATAATTGCTTTAAAATTTGAGGGAATATTAACTGTGACATAAACACACATATACTGTGGCGTTGAGTGTACCATAGGTGAGTTACTGTAATGGCAGTTACACGGGGACACTCCTGTATTGGGAGGTGGGGGATCTAAGCACAGTTACTGTTAGGATACAAACAAGTCTGAAGTCAGAAATTGTAGTGTGTAGCTTCATTTTCTAACGTCCCTCTTGAATGATGTACCAGTATTCTGGTGTGGTAGGACCATGTGAATGTTGCATGCCTGAGGCCTACTTATTACAAATGGACACGTTAGTAAAATAAGTGCCTGTACTCATCTGTTAATTTAATTTCTGTACATATCCACCACTATTTACTTGCATACTGTACCAAGTTCATAGATACAAGGATATGTCATAATACGCTTCAAGTATCCAGTATAGGTTTAGGAATTACCTTGCCAATGCAGAGGTTGATACAACATTAGTTCAGGGCAATCTCTGTCAAATTCAAGCAGTACACAGCCAATATATGGATAGGTACAGGTTGTGTGAGCTGCCTGGCATCAGTTTTAATATATCTGACAGTAGGAGAAAGGTATTACTTCCTAAGTACCTTAGTGGTCAGTGAATGTGCTATGCGTTGTCTCTTAGACAAAACAAGGGCATACTGAGCATGCCTATGTCTGACTACAGGGATATCAGCTGTGAGTTCCTCCTCTGAGTCCTCCTCTGACTGTGGTTGTTGTGACCTAGGTGTTGGTTGTGAGATGTGTGTCCGTTCCTCTTGCTAATTCTGCTGCAGCATTTTCCTCAGGATCAAATTGTGGAGCATAGCGCATACTGTGAATATTTGTGCACATATACTGCAAGGCTCCACCAGATATATCTAGGCACCAGAACCGTGACATCAGAATCCCAAACACACACTCTATGATGTTTCCAGTGTGTGTGTGTGTGTGTGTGTGTGTGTGTGTGTGTGTGTGTGTGTGTGTGTGTGTGTGTGTGTGTGTGTGTGTGTGTGTGTGTGTGTGTGTGCGCGCCTTATTACGGCATTCTTCAATGGATGTGTGTGCATTTCCGATGGATGTCATCATCCACAGTTCCAGGGCGTAGCCAACATCCCCCAGTAAATGGCCCTGTGGGATGTCCCCCCTAGCAAACATCTGGTACAGCTGTGCTTTGTGCCATATATGGGAGTCATGATAACTGCCAGAGTTGCCTGCACACACTTTCAAGATAATCCCCTGGGCATTGCACATGACTTGGCAGTTGATGGAATGGTATCCCTGGCAGTTAATGTAGATTCGGCTCTGCTCAACAGGTAGAGCCTTGATATGTACATGAGTGCAATCTATGGCACCCAGTACTTTGGGGTAGTGGGCTACATGGTAGAACTGTTGAATATTGCTGACCCTCTCCTCAGCAGAAAGGGGAAAATATATGTGCTCACTGGCATGTATGAGCATAGCATCCAGGAACAGGTAGAGTATCCTGAATACTGATGCCTGTGACATGCCCATTATGTACCAAGCTGGTCTTTGAAAAATACCAGTAGCTAATATTCAATGGGCTACACATACTTTAGTTTCCACTGGGGTGGGTTCCCATTGGTTGGCTCTGTCTTTGAGATGAGGGTGGCAAAGCTCACAGAATTCTTGTAATGTGTCCCTGTCCACCCTGTAGTACTCTACAATCTCCAGCTCATGCAGCACCTGGAACGTTACCCCAGGCTTGAGCACTCTTCTCCTTTTCCTTGGCCTAGGCCTATTTTCAGCAGCACCAGCACCACTGACCTCAGCCTCTAGCACATACAGATGTAGAATAGCTGCAGCAGCCTCTAGCATTATCTAGCATTATCTCAGTTAAAAATTTAAAGTCTCTACTCCATTGCAAGGTGACCAATGGTCCCAGTTTTTCCAGGACAGTCCCAGTTTGAAAGTCTCTATCCTGGAATCCCAAACATTGTCTTTGGGACACAGAAATATCCCAGTTTAGACCGCTCAGTCTGAATGGTGACTTGACTTCCCAAGGTAGCCAGTGCCCCTGCTTTCCCATCCTAAGCAGCTCTGGGGACTTTGCGATTTTTTGGGGATGCCATTGGGTATGGGGTAAGGTCGGATGCCTTCGCCCAGGCAGGAGCCTTCCAAGTCCTGCCACCATTAGACAATCACTCCCTTATGAACCTCTGTCATGGGGGGGTCTGCTTGACCCCACTCACCCAGGCAGGAACTCTCCGGGCCCTACACCCATCTGCCTGGCACTCCCGTACTGACTTATGTCAGGGCCAAACCTTACAGTCCTCCACTTCAACCTGACCAAGAAATCTTCCACAGCCATGGAGCCCATGTCAGGGGACTCTGCTGCCTGCATGTCTCCTGCAGGCTGCCAAATCGTACTGGATCGCTCATTCCCTTGGACCCTCTCAGGGGAGCTTCTCTCTATTCCTGTCCACTCCTTTGGATCTCCCCTTGGCTGCTGAGGGGCACATCCTCTCTCATGAAGGCTTCAGATTCCCTCTGCGTTCCCATCCAGAGCAGCTCTGGGGACTTTGAGATTTTTCAAGGATGCTGTCGGTTATGGGGTAAAGTTGAATGCCTTCACCCCAGCAGGAGCTCTCCAGGCCGCTCTGCCATCCACCCTGGTGCTTCCTCAAGGACTTCCATCATGGGGAGCTCTGCCTGACCCCACTCACCCAGGCAGGAGCTCTCCAGGCCCCACTACTGTCTGCCAGTTGCTCCCTTAAGGACTTCCATCATGGGGGGGGTGTGCCTGACCCCACTCACCCAGGCAGGAGCTCTCCAGGCCCCACTGCTGTCTGCCCTAGTGCTCCCTTATGGACTTCCATTGTGGGGAGCTCTGCCTGACCCCCCTCACCCAGACAGGAGCTCGCCCAGCCCTGCCACTATGTTCCTCTCCCCCCCCCCTTTCCAGACTTCCATCCCAGAAGGGGCATGGTCTGTACCCCATCACCCAGGTGAGAGCTGTCCTGTACCAGTCAGTTTCCACCTTTCTCTCTCCCTTCCAGATTTCCATCGGGACTGATCCCCTCTAGGGTTCCACTTCTACCCAGGAGAGATAATTCTTTTCCAGTGTTACATATCTTCTAACTGCTGCCAAATCATGCAGTGTCATGCATGCTCTTGAAGCCTCTCAGGGAATCTTCTCAGCCTCATGGAACTCTGCTGGGCCACGAAGAAGCCTCAGACAGTCCCTCATCCAGAATTCCATGACACCGGTTCTCTACTTTGCCTTGCACCTAGAGATTTCAAACTCGCAAGGGAGATGGCCCTGGGTCCCCCCATCTCTGCACATTTTGCAGCAAACCTCAGTCTCTCACCTCCATGCTGCCAGGTGCCAACAAATGTGCATTGCTTCAAGACTCCTGGCATGTGGCCTCTTGCCTCCTGTTTGGTGCTATTCACAGAGTGGCATCCCCACAGTGCTTGGTGAAGGACGGGAGGCCAACCTGCCTGCCCCAGTGTGAGATGACATGGCTGCCCTACCCCATGGGGGTTGGAAAATGGCATTGCAGACCTGGCTTCCCGGGGTTCCCCTCAAGTATCCCAGTATAGGTTCTGTAACAAAATGGTCACCTTGCTCCAATGGTATTGATGTATCGAGGGAAAATAAGAAAGTAGGCTACATGGATACTTTTTACATTTGTTGAATAGGTCCACCATGTGGGATTTGCTAATTAAGATGAGATTCACCTGCTTTGGTTGCAATTAACATGATTTAAAACACCTGCTATGAGCACCTTTGTGCAGCTCCATGCACCGTTGCATAAATAAGGTAAGAATAAGAAAAATGTATAATTTTAATCTCATTTGTCCTGATAGGACAAAAACATGGAGAATTAAATGTGAAGATAAGCTTGTACATCCTGTACTCAAACCCAGGACCATCAACACTGTAGCTGTACACATACCAGTGTTGCCACAGGGACAGTTACATAACAAGCCTTTTATTACTCCACATCCCATTGGTGCATAAGAGCACCAATGAGCAAGCATGTTAACAGAAAAAAATGGAAGGTGACACAACCCTGATGTCATCACTCACTGTTGACATCCAATGAAAACATAAACACTGTGTAGATCCCTACATGATGAGAACATCCCTACAGGGTTACTGTTTTTGTGATTCAATAAGTCTACTGATGTTGACCTTATTTGCATAACGAGCATGCTGACAGCCTGGATTCTACATGGTTAGTAAGGAGGGCAACTGCACGGGGACACAATGTTGTAAACACAAGACAGGGTATCACTTTGTCTATGTATGTGATACAGAACACATTATGCTTACAGTACATTATAATACTATGTTTCATCAATTTTAAATATTTTAAAAGCCTGCATTATGTACATGTTTATTATTTAGTTGGGGATGGGGGACTGAAGGTGCATTTATGTCAGGGCAGATAAAATTGCATTTTTATTTGGAAGATTGATGTTCTAGCATCCGCAGTGTTTACTTAGGCCCATAATATGTGTGGTGTTAAGGTCAGTTCTCTCTAGAGTTATATATTTTTCATTGCCCTTGTTTCCGTCTAGACTCCTGTACGTGGAAAATTCCTGCGTACACTACCAACACATATACGGAGTCTACACAACTTTATTTTAGGTTGTTGGATCGCTCAGTCATGTTGTTTTGCTTCATTTGCATAAATTTCAGCTACTTATGCTGAAATTTGCATTCCACGAAAGTTTCCGTATTTGCGCATGGGTGTGTGCGACTGTGTGCCCCTACATGGAGTTTACTGAATCTAAAGCTTGCCACACCCATGCATATATCGGGCCACAGTGTGCACATGGTAAAAATGATCATGTAAAGCTTATTGAATTCCATGAGTATCTATTACAATGTACAAGGCATTTGTGCTTTAGCAAATCATTAATGGCACACTCCTTCAAGGAATCCATATTCAGCTGCAAATTAATAAAAAATTATAAAAGAAAAAAAAATAATCAAAATCAGTTACCACAGAATTCAAAGAGAAATAAAATCAACTTCTATGAAAACATTTCACAAACAATAAACAACTAAATATTAAATTAGGTATAGTAAAGTTGTTGCCTGGACCATACAAGGTGTGAAAGTCACACAAAAGCTGGAATTCCTTTACCTTGTGTGCAAATGTGTGCATTAGCTGCTGCTCACTCTAACTTCCATTTGCATCTTTTTTTAACAGTAAAGATCAATAAATCACAAGCCAAGACAAGATTGTTTAGATAAGCTCTGGGTTGTCTTCTCTGCAGTCTGCATGAAGTTATAGCTGACTAGGCTCCTTGGGATGGCTAGAGTTTGCCTGTCTAAAGCCTATCACTTTCTAATGACTAACAATGAAAATTAAAGGTAAAACAGCAAAATGCAACTCAAAGTATATCTTCTTGCCTACAGTCTATCCCTTCCTTCCTACAAGTAGTGAAAAACAGTGGTAATAAAATAACATACTGTAAATTCAAATAAAAACTTCTGTTACCAAGCTACTTTACAGTCAATCACAAACCAATACAAGATTGTTTAGATAAGCTCTGGATTCAAAGCCTGAACCTAAGCCTGTATAAATTTATTTAATCTAGTGACCAGAATTTTGTTGAAGATCTTCACTTCAATGGGCATCAGGAAAATTGGTCTATAACTCTACAGATTTATAGGTATTTTTCAACATTTGAAAAGGTAGCTATGCTGGCAAGCCTAATTAATGCTAACAGGAAGCTCACTCATTGCCTGACCTGCACTAAAGAACTCCCATAACACAGGTACCAGAGAGTGTCCAAGAGTTTTTTATAGCTCTGCATTTAGACCACAAATTCCATGAGTTTTTCAAACCTTTAATGTAGCTATAGCTTCCTGAACTCCTATGGCTGAAATTATGAAATTTAACTTTTCTAAGGTGGTCATATTTATAGTGGGCCAGCTAATCTTTTGTAGAAAATTCTTCAAGTTAGTTGTAGAGTAACTCCCTGAAGAAGAGTAAAGCTGTTCATAAAATTGGGTCATGGCCATACTTATTCCTTGGGCCAGTTTGTGGGGAAAACTTTGTTAATCTCAAAATGAAAAAAAAGTCAGAAAGTCCTTCTATGTGGCACATTTCATTACCAATGATTTTGCATCCAGGAAGAAAGAGGTCATCATCAACTCTCTACTCTTCCCTCATTAAGCCAATCATTGATTATAATGGCCCATTTGGCATGTACCTCACTAGACATATGCAACAGCTGGAAAGGCCACAAAAGTACCTCATGAAGAGGATCCTAGGCCTTAAGCAACTATCCTACATGGACAGACTCAAAAAACTCCAGCTATTCTCTGTCTCATATCGTCTACTAAGAGGTGATCTTTGCTTGACTTACAAAGCTATGTCTGATCCAGCTCTGTTAGAAATGCTACATCTAAAGAAATCCCAATCCCTATGTACCACATGTTCCAGAGACCTCAACCTTATTACCACAATCAACAGAACATGCTGGAGAGACTGGTCCATAACCCAAAGACTGCCCATGCTCTGGAATAGACTTCCCATACATGTCAAGCAGAGCACCTCAATGGCTGTCTTCAAGAGAAATCTTGATGAGTGGATGGGAAATATAAAGTTCACTCTGGGGATCACTCCAGTGGATCTTCTTGATAGAAGCACTGAGAACTAATGTCGGGTGGCATGATGCTAGGGCACTTATATGGGCTAGACTTGTAAAGACTCCAGGGCCATTAGCCTAGTACACACCTATGAACCTATGAAAATTCCAAAATGGCATGGGCCTGCCTATATTTATTTATTTCAGCAGCCAACAGTTTAGGTCAAAACTTAAAAATACTTTTCAAGTGTTTTTTTTTTTTTTGCAGTGGGACTGCATCACTTGATATGGGAAGCATACCCACAGATCCTGCAAACTTATATATACCAACTCCACTGTTGAACCAACTCAAAGAAGGAAGAAATTCCCATAGAAAGGGCATCACTTCTGGCAGAACTCATGGACTATGATTTCCAGTGGAGGAACTTTAAGCATTGGAGGGTTGATCCTTGAGTAACTGAAACTCTAGAGTTCAATATTCACCTACTAGTAGGATAATGGAACAATATACCTTAATATGCATCAAGAGATCTATGAACTTCAAAGCAACTTATATAAAAAGGGTAGCAAATTAAAATCATTGCAATGAAAATATGTTAGGTGTAATGAAGATTTTATGTTTTTAGACATAAATTTGCATCCACTATCAATAACGATACAGGAACATATGTCAGGTGCATTTCATAACAGGACTTATTATAGATTCAGAGGCTCATAAGTATTTACCAGACTAATGACCACAAGGGCCTTTTTAAGCCAAGCCACGCATCTCAGATTTCTGACAAGTTCTGGTACCCTTGATAAGTGTAAGCAGGGGTTTGGCAGATGAAACATTTACAAGCAGGGGCCGGATAAATTAACCATTTACAGGCTGCATGTGTCCATTAGAGACATATCTGTCAAACTAGGGATGAATTTCTAGTTTCCCATCCAATTGTCCAAGTTGCACTTGAATTGGGATAGGGAGGAACTCTGCTTCACATGGATGGGGAGCCTATTCCAGAGACTGGGTAGTCTCTGAGATACATACTTGTCTCTCTAGTGGGTCCTACTTATATCACAGTCAAGGTTTAAGTCTTTACAATGGGTAATTCTGGTGCTGTTTGTTTTGTGGATATGTAGGACGTACACCAGAGAGGGCTCTGACAATGCCCTGTATGCCAGGCATAGATCTCACCTCAATAGTCTGTAGGAGACAGAATACAGGGAAAGGGCCTTGAAGTAGTCTGCATAGGACATGTTACTTACATCGTGAGGAACCTTGTGGATGTTCCAGTTGTTGGATATACCTGGTTAGGTACATACCAAAGGGGAGCATTGTACTCAATGATAGGTCTGATGAATGATTAATACAGTTGAACAATGACTTTCTTGGACCTAGACACTGTACCTTTGGTTATAAGTTGAACAACATAGGATGATTTCCTCACTATTGTAGACACATGATGGTCAAAGGCTAGATTACTGTCTATGTGTGTCCCTAAGTCCCTGACTACTGGGTCATATCTAAGGGGCAGTTTTTCAATACAGTTACCAGGGGTGGATGACTTCCTGAAGGGTAGTATTATGCATTTATTTTAGTCCATGGCTCTGACACCAGTTATTTGTCTGTGTCAGCCCTTCCTGGAGAACATTTGTGTAGGTGAGGGATTCAATGACAGCTCATAATTTCCAATCATCTGCAAATTTAGTCAGCCAGAGGCCATCAACATTGGTCTTGACTTCAGAGAATTAAATGCCAAAAAGGAGCAGTCACAGTACCTATCCCTGAGGGACTCTACTTGTGACTATCCTCTTTGTAGAGGTGGACTCCCCAATTCTAACTTCTTGGGTCCTGACTGTGAGCCAGTTGGCTATCCACCAGGTGACATAAGGGTTTGTACCTAACCTCTTGAGTTTGTCAATAATTTCCAAGGGGGGTATTGTGTCAAATCCCTTGGCCGGGTCAAGGTAGTCAGTGTGAATCATTTTGCCCTCATCCATTGCTCTGGTGACCTTCTCAAAGAAGATCACCAGGTTGAATAGGCATGACCTGCCCTTGATGAAACCAAATTGGATTGGGTCTAGTGTCTGGAGGTTTACTATATCATTAGTGATCATTTCTGTGATAATTCTTTCCATGGCTTTGCATATGAGACTAGTGAGACTTATGGGCCTGTAGTTTTCAGGGTCTGTAGATGGCCCACCTTTGTGCAGAGGGGTGACTGGCGCTGTTCTCCATTCATGAGGTATGAAGCCAGTTTGGAGGCTACAGTTAAATAGCAATTCCAGAGGTCCTGATAGGTAATGTTTCATGCTATTTAGAAGGCATCTTGGGATTTTGTCTTGGCCCATTGATGCAGTGTTCTTGGGCTTAGAGAGAGCATTAATGACCTGTTTCCTAATGATAGTAGGGGAATTATATTTGATGGTATTTCCTGAGGGAAGTTTGAGGAGGAGAGAGGGATAAAGTTGGAGCTGAATTTGTTGACCAGTAGATTTGCTAATTCTTCTGGTTCCATATAGGTGGCTCCATTTACAAAGAGCTCTGCACACAATTGTGTATTGCCTTTGAGGTTATGGACATAGCTAAAGAGTGCCTTGTGGTTGTTCTTGGCCTGGGAAGCCAAATTTACCTTACATTTGGCTTTGGTAGAGTTTATTTGTCCTCCGAGTTGTTTGTTTAGTTTGATGAGAGTGCTTTTATCCTGGTGGGTGCTACATCTCCTAATTTTCTCATAAATTTCCTCCTTCTGATATACAACCTATTGATTTTGTGATTCCACCAGAGTGGCTTGTTTTTTGAGTTAGTTTTGTACTTCTTCCTGGCGGGTACAACTGCCTCTATGCAGCTATTAACATGCTTGTATAGGGTTTCTGTGAACAGTTAAGCATAGGCAACAGTATTCTCGGGGTTTATGAGGACTTGCAATTTTTGCCAGGTTATCACTTAATAGCAGGAAGTTAGCCTTAGAGTAGTTCTTGAATATTCCAGGGTTAGCTGGGGCTCCAAGTTTTATTTTTATGTCAAGGGAGACCATTTTGTGGTCTGACCATACTAGGAAAGACATTACACTAGGGGGTGTGCAGCACTCTCTCATATTAGTGAGAACCAGATGAAGTATGGTTGCACCTCTGGTTGGTGTATTGACAATCTGGTCAAGGGAGTTTGTGTTTACAAAATCCAGGAATCTTTGTGCCTGTATGTTTGGTGTTGTATAGGATTTCCAGTTAATAGTGTGGTAATTAAAGTCACATATGAATATGGTATTGGATTGGATGATGAGTGTTTTCAATTAGTTTAAATACATAGCATGGGTTTCCTGGGTAATAAAGGGGGACCTATAATTTGCATGAAAGTAGTATTGGATGTTACCTGTGGTGATTTGAACATGGAGAAGCTCAAGTGCATTGTTTTGTTTGATCAGCCTTGAGGTATATTTATTTCTGAAATAAACTGAGACACCTCTACCTTTAGTCCCTGTCTGTGTAGTAACTGTCTATATGTGTGGAAGGCATTATAACCTTGCACTCTCAGTGCACTCTCTATGGCTTTAAACCATGTCTCAGTGAGTGCACAGACATCAGCATTCTTTAGGTTGAAGACAACTTCTATGGAGTGGAGTTTTTTGTTTAGACTCCTAGCACTGAGCAATAACACCTTTCGATTTTTTTGGTTTTGATTTGCTATGTCAGAAGTACTTTCAGTTTGCCATTACCTCAGAAGGTACTGTGGGAAAGCCTATAGGGGAGAGGTGCAGACCATCCCTGGCAAAGCAGCATGGTCTGTTGACCATCTCCTTTCATGCTGACAAATATTTCACCCCTTTAGAATGACACCAGAAACTAAGCCAATTATTAAAGTCAGTCTCAGTCATTGTTTGTTCGCATTGTGGCATCATCCTTGGAGAAGGTTGAAATGCTGCTCGTTGCTAGGCTCATACCTGCCTGAGACACATATTCCGAGAGTTCCATGATGTCTCTCTTGATATAGACTAGAGAGGTATGTCTCAGGTCATTTACGCCCACATGGACTATGACTGAGTATCTGAGTGTGTGCATAATGTGGCAGACCCAAGCCCTGATAACCAGCTGACAGTGACTTTCTCCTTACTCAGCCTGGTGAGAGAGACATCAATGCATCTCACAACAGAGTCTCCAATGACCAGAATGTTGGATTGTGTGGTGGCTTGCCTTATGGGTTTAGAAGTACAGGTTCCATGAGATGTGGATGTATGTGTTGATGTGGGTGTTGTTTTGAAAGAGTGCATTTGGGGCTGCTGAGGGGTTTTGTTATGTGTACTTTGCCTGGGAGGTCTTTGGAGTTTAGTAAGGTTCCATTTAAGTGCCTCAGCATATGTGGGTGTATCTGTTTTGAATTGTGTGTGATGGGTGCATCATGTGTACTACTAACAACCTTATTGACATTAGGAGTACTTTTTGTTGAGAGCTTTGCCTCAAGCAAGATTGTGTAAATGCATCTCTCACATAACTTATCAGTTTGCTTGAGAATTAACAGGTTATCAGTAAACATGAGGCAATTTTTACATTGCCTCAGGATGCCCATATCCACCAAGCTGGTAAAGAAGATAATGAGAAAGTTCATATCTATGACAACAGACCCTTTTTATTGATTAGATAGTTGGAGTGAGAATATAAAGCAATGCCAGAAGTATCTGGTTTGCAACTCTGGGGGCAGTGCTTGTCACTGCAAGCTAGTTGTCCTATGTGCAAGTAGGTGTTGAAATTTCAACTGTGCTTTTTCAGAAAAAATGTCACTCAATGTGTTTTTGTGTATACTGGGCACTGAAAAATACTTGAGAGGAAAATCATAAGTAGATCTTGATTTTTTGTGGATGAAGTATTTAGACAGATATTTTGAAGTTAGAAACAAATCAAGCGGTACTTGCTGAAAACAAAGAATTAGCTTGTCAAGAATGATGAAAAGAGGGGAATCATGTGAAAGGCTACTACCTGGCTACCACTAGTGCTAGTCTCACCACAACTTCACTCTTCAGGGATACAGTGCTCCTTTGCTTCCTCTCTCACCAACAACAAAACATTACCACCAATACCAAGATGAGAAGAAGACCACAGCCTGTTTGGTGATTGTGATCTACAGCCTTGTCCCAAATGATGCAAGGGTCTGTACACTTGTTATAGCCTTTTCCTAGTAGGTGTCTTGAATAGCAACCAGACTGATCAGGAATGTCACACACAACACTCACTGCCCAACCAGAAACAGTCAAGAATCAATACATTCTGTTCCTTCTCTCACCAGGAGCAAAATATAAGCACAAATTCCAAGCTATGAAGCAGTTATTAGGCTTTCCGGTGGTAAGCATTCTCCAAGAGATGGTGTACCTGTGCTCCTTCTCTCACCAGGAGCAAAACAGAAGCACTAATCACAGGACGACTACTGAAAGGCTGAATATAGGCTGTCCAATAATTGGTGGTCTTAGAGTAGATGTTGCAGATTTTAAAGGCAAGATGGAAAATGGGTTAATATCCTAAAAGCTGCAGCATTCATTAAGCAGTTAGACATGAAAGAGGGTTAACTATACTTTATCTATCTAAGTGGTGAGCTATTCATTTTAAAATATCAAGACAGATTGGAAGGGGGTGGGCACTTTTTATTCTGATTCTATAGATTACATTTGGATGGCCAATAAATTTAAATAGTTGAAGGGGAGTGAATTCACAAAATGATAATTTTTTGCTTACTCACAACAGTCAATAAGGGGGAGAGGGAAGGAGATATGTGGCCAAATTAACACAAGGTGCAGGCAACTAGAAAGAGAGCTGAGATTAAAAACACACCACCTCCAGAGTGGGAGAGAGGGGAACAACTTAACCTTAATTGACCTGTTCTAATTTTGCTGTGACTCACAAGAGACAACTGTGGTCTCTTTCCTAATTTAAATATGCAATCAAAAGTAGAATACAAGTAAAAGACAGTGTAAAGAAAATAAATCACAATCTACAAAATAGAAGAAGGAAATAAAGTAATACAAAATATAAGAAAGCAAAAGTTTGTTTCCTGCCTTTCCTGTAACTAGTCTAGTCCGGATACAGACTTGCTGTATCCAGGACTGTTTTGTAAGTTTCTGTGCCCTCCCAGACCTTTTTGTGTTGAAGGGAAGCCTTCCAGCTTACCAGTGGGAGTGGTAAGCACTAGGTAGCCTATCTACCTCAAGCTGAGAAGTTTCTGGCCCAGAAATTGCAGTTTAATGGCTGTTTGGGCAGTTTTTCTGTCTCTTTCAACTTTCTGGTTTAAAATCCCATGTTTACGTGGGTTTGCGCTTGTTTAAGCTCTGCAGATCCAGTTTTGGCATCCTGCAGATTTCAAGAGCAACAAGAAGGAGAAAAGAGATACTCTAATTGTCTCCATTTTTATTTTTTTCATAATTTACTGCTCTCTGCAATTTTTTTTTTTAATTTTATCTGCATTTATTTAAACTTAATTGGCCTTAATATTGCTGCACACTCAAGTGTGCTAGCTTGTACTGCATTTAAAGGGCTTTTGCTGCTGTTGTAACTGCTTTTCTGCAAAAAAAAAAAGTTCTAAGCTTGTTTCCCACCTTTCCTGTAACTAGTCTAGTCCAGATACAGATTTGCTGTATCCAGGACTGTTTTGTAAGTTTCTGAGCTCCCCAGACCTTTCTGTGTTGGAGGGAAGCCTTCTAGCTTATCACTGGGAATGGTAAGTACTAGGTAGCCTATCTACCACAAGAGAAGTGGTTTCTGGTCCAGAAATTGTAGTTTATTGGCCATTTGGGCATTTCTTTCCATCCCTTTCAACTTTCTGGATTAAAAGCCCATGTTTGCGCACAGTGCAGCAGTGCTCAGCTGAGATAAACTATTACCAGTGAAGTTTGCTCTTCAATTTTCTCCTTAGAACAAGCTTGTTCTTTTCTTTCTTGCACTTCAATTAGCATAATTGGCTAGCACTTTAACAGGCTTTTGTAGCATTTATTGTAGCACACTTAGGTGCTATCAGCACTAGCTGTTCCTATGCAGTAACAGCATCAGTACTTATTAGTTATAACCACCCCTCCTGGTATGATTGTAGAGCAATGTTCTGTACTTTCTCCTACTGACCTGGTGCACTTGGGCATTCTGAGACAGTGTGGCAAATGTCTAATGTACACAGACAACCCTCACCTCTTACCTCCCAACACTCATACCTGTGAAATATCACCAAAATGGAAGCTGTGCAAGCTCCAACCAAGACCGGACTAGCTGGTCAAGAGGAAAAGGTCAACACCTGTAACTCACTACATAGAACACACAGCCCTGCAAAACACCAACATCACAACCCACACATAGAAACACAAACCATCTACCCACCTTTGTGGAGGCTCTCAATAAAAATTTACCCAAACAACAGAAGAACCCAAGACAGAAAAAAACTCGACCACCACAATACAACACCAACCCCAAAACACATAGCTCATCACCACAGTGTGCCCCTCAACCAAAGCCCTTAATGTACTAATCATAGGAGACTCCATTGTGAGGCACACTGATGTCCCACTCACTAGGTTGAACAAGGAGAAGGGACAGTCAGTTGTCTATCAGGTGCCAGGATCCACCACAAAACACATGCACTCAGGTCACTCCACAACAAGTACAAGTATGGCTCAGTCATTGTCCATGTGGGTGTAAATGACCTGAGACATACCTCCCTGGACTACATGAAAAGAGATGTGATGGAACTCTCGAATTATGTGGCCCAGGCAGGTATGACCCTAGCTCTGAGCAGTATTCTACCATCACCCAGAATGATACCACAGTACGAGCAGAAAATGATTGACTTCAACAATTGGCTAAATTTCTTGTGTCATTCTAAAGGAATCCAGTATCTGTCTGCCTGGGGCGACATGCTTGTCAGACCTCGATGCTTTGCCAGAGACGGCCTGCATCTGTCACCTCTGGGATTCTGGGTACTGGCTTAGGCTTTTGCCACCCCTATAGTACGTTTTCTAGGCAGTGTTCCAAAGACTAAAATTCCACCATAACAGCTATGAACAAATGCAATCTGAAGGTCATGCTGCTCAATGCTAGAAGTCTAAATCTCAAGATGCCCTCACTCAAAGCTCTCCTCAAAATAGAGAATGTTGACATCTGAACTGTAACAGAGACCTGGTTTAAAGAGGCAGAAAGCACCCCCGCACTCCAAGACTACAACTCATTCCATAACTTTTGGCCGCAGAATGCAAGCGGAAACTGAAAAGGCGGTGGTGTCTCCATATTCTTAAAGGATACGCACACCTCTAGATTGGTATACCAGCATAATGCATCCGAGATACTTCAGGTGCAACTAACACTGGGTAAGAAGGTGATACAAGTCATAGCCTGCTACAGAGCCCCAAACATGTCCCTAGACTTGCACGTCAACTTCCTAAGCACCCTGGAATCCATCAAGGTCCAACCCAATACTCTCATACTGGGTGACTTCAACTACCCTTCCATCAACTGTGAAAACTATTTGAGTACCAATGTACAGGCCCAATGTTTTTTGGAATTTATCAATACCAATGCCCTGAAAAAGCTCATTCTGACCCCCACTAGAGGAAGCAACATCCTTGACCTGGTTATAACCAACATGGGAGACCGTTGCTCCACACCTATAGTCAGTCCCTCCCTGGTTAAATCTGACCAAAAACTGATCACCATGGAAATCTACATCTAACCTACACCCCCCCCCCCCCGCTAAGGTGACCACCCTGAAAAACTTCTCTAAAGCCGACTTTGGCTCCTAAAAGCAGAGATGGCTACCTTTTCGGCACCCATGCCAATGAAAAATAGCTGCATGACTGCTGAATCATACACCAATGCACTGTATGAGCATGTACACAAATGCATTGACCTTGCCATACCAAACAAAACTAAGACACTCTCCTCCAAAAAAAAAGGAAGCCAATCTGGTGGTCCCCAGCCATCAATAAACTCTACAACAGAAGGCAGAAACTGGTGCAGAAAAAATGAAGTCATAAGACTGGAAAACCTCCCTTATCAGTCTCAACAAAAAGCTGAGATCCCTTATCAAATCCTCTAAAGTCAGCTATGAAAGTAGAATTGCAGCTGACACCAAAAACAACCACAAAGCCATCTAAAACTATATCAAAAACCTCAAAGGCAATATCCAGATTTGCTCTGAGTTATTGCACAATGGCACCGCCTATACTGAGCTGCCAGATATAGCAAATATACTGGCCAACAGATTCAGTGACAACTTTAACCCCCCCAAGGGTCCTATCACAATACCAGATGAAAGCCTGTTACCCACCATTTCTGTGGCACAGGTAAAGGCTGTGTTGTCCAAAGCCAAGAATACAGCATCTATGGGACCTGATAATATCCATGGATGCATCCTACATGTGCTACAAAATGAACTGGCACCACATCTGTGTGCCCTGTTCAATCACATATCCCTAACAAATGCCGCACTGCTACAGTCATCCTGCTTCATAAAAGGGGACTAACTACAGACCCTGGGAACTATTGCCCCATTAGCCTGACAAGCCTGGCATGCAAAGCTACCGAGCACATCATCATGGAACTTCTTAACAAAGATATAGGCAATCTCCAAACTCTTGTCGTCACACAGTTTGGCTTTGTCAAGGGGAAATCCTGCCTGCTGAACCAAGATGACTTCTTCGAGGCAGTCACCAAGGCTGTGGATGACAGTAAGGCAGTGCATACAGCCTACTTTGACCTGGCCAAGGCCTTTGATACCATTCCCCACTCAGGTATTATTGACAAACTCACCAAACTAGGCATCAATCCTTACATCACTAGGTGGGTTGCAAATTGGCTCACAGACAGGACCCACAGAGTGAAAGTTGTGTATTCCAACTTAGACTGTCAATCAGTCATGAGTGGAGTCCCACACGGCTCAGTCTTGGGCCCTCTCCTGTTTGTCATCTACTTCTCAGACATCCAGGCCAACACAGGAGGACTCTGGCTGACCAAGTTTGCTGATGACTGCAAGCTAGGAGTCATTATCAACTCCCCAAGTGATGCAGGCATCCTACAAAAGGGCTTTTCTGAGACCAGTGACTAGTGTTGGAGCCATGGCCTGAAGCTTAATGCCAAAAAATGTGTTATCATCCCCTTTGGAAAAAACTCAGTTCCCTTGAATTAACACAATGATGGGAGCCAACTGAACACTGAAGGGGCCATATGGGATCTAGGAACCCAGGTCAATAGCCACCTCACCTTCGACCAGCACATTGCCACTGTGGTCAGAAAGTCCTTCTATGTGGCACATCTTATAAACAAAGGTTTTGCATCCAGGAAGAAAGAGGTCATCATCCCTCTCTACTCATCCCTCATTAGACCAATCATCGAATATAATGGCCCGTTTCGTATGTACCTCACCAGACACCTACAACAGTTGGAGAGGTCAGAAAAGTATCTCACAAAAAGAATCCTAGGCCTTAAATACATTTCCTACATGGACAGACTCAAGAAACTTGTTCTCAGTCTCTCATCATCTTCTTAGATGTGATCTCTGCTTGGCTTACAAAGCCATGTACAACCCAGCCCTACTTGAAATGCTACACTTAAAGAAATCCCCCCACGCCACATGCTCCAGAGATCACAAACGTATTACCACAATTAACAGAACATGCTGGAGGGACAGGTTCATCTCCCAAAGACTGCCCATACTCTGGAATAAATTTCCCATTCATGTCAAGCAGAGCATCTCACTGGCCCTCTTCATGTGAAATCTTGATGAGTGGATGGGTAACAGAAAGTTCACTCCAGGGATCATTCCAGTTGCACTACTGGATATGGGCACTGTGAGCTAACATTGAGTGGCATGGTACCTGGGCAATTTTTTTTTTTGGGGCTAGGCTTGTAAAGGCTTCAGGGCCATTAGCCCAGTACACACCTATGAACCTATGAAAAGGAAATGAACCTTTCCCTCACAGTAAGTTGTGTCATAAATGTATAACACAGTATAAGATGCCATCCAGATGCAGCATATGGTTCAGTTACTAGTCATAGACTGTTTTCCAGATGCATGGCAGAACTGCCTTGGTCAATGATATACAAACACAATTGCATTCAAATATCTATAGAAGTATAACACAACTCAGGTGAATCACTATCAACATGTGTTAACAAGTCAATAAACAATAAATCTAGAATCCTGACAAGAATATAGGGGGAATTCAATAAAGCTTACATTATTTTTTTTTTTGTGCATGCATTGCGCTGTGATGCATACACATGTGTGAACAGTTGTAGATTCAGTATAACCCATTTAGCAGCGTGCAAATGTGCAAATAGGGAAACTTCCTTGCAATGCAAATGTAGGTGTAAGCAGGTGAATTTCATTCAAATTAGCCAGGTGGAGCGATCCAACAAGCCGAAAGACATCTGTTTAGACTCCATGGCCATGTTAGTAATGTAAGCAGTAGTTTTCCATGTATAGGAGTCTACATGGAAAAAAGGGTATGTAAAAGTCTACAAATATGGACATAACTCCCCTGAAAAGGTTAGATCATGGAATTAAATGTGCAAAACATATATTGTGGATGTCTAAAAAAGGCAGGGAATATGTGAAATTAATCATGTTTTTATTAAATTCTTCATGTTTGCACTGTGTGCCACAGTTCGCAAACATGCTTAACAGAAAAATAAAAAATGTTAAAAATAACACATATTGTATTTAATACAAATGTACTGTAGTGTCTTGCGTAGGGTCTGTACAATGGTGCAGCTATGAACCATGTAGGTTCCAGTTTGTCAGCATGAATATTTATGCAAATGAGGGATAAATGGCATGCATTTGATGAATCACTAAAGGAAGCAACTGTGTCTACATATCCACATCTTGTAGGCTCCTATAGAATGTTTACATTCCCACTGGATTTTTCCTGCTCAGTGCATGTGTTTGCACAGTGCACCACCTGCTGCAAGTAGTTTGGGCATAGCTTAGCATGTTCACACATCCAGACCACACATGTAACACTTATAACATAGCCTGCTATGAATGAACACTGCATATATTCAATTAATGTTATATAGAATTGTATTAGCTATGCTGCACGATGCTGGGCATAGTGCCACATTGTGCAATAAAGCAGGGTCTTTAAATCATGTCACTTATATATTAAGCAGGTGAACGTCATCATAATTAGCCAGTCTCACATGATGGACCTATACCACAACTGTATAAAGTATGCATACACTATACACTCTGATTTTCCCTCAATTGGAGTCTGCGGTGGTGCAGCTGTAGTGTTGTTACCTCACAGCAAGAGGTTCTCCCATTCGATTCTTGGCTGGACTGCAGAGAGCGCCTTCTGTGTGGAGTCTGCATGTCCTCCCCACGGTTGGGTGGGCGTTCAAAAGACATGCGTAAATGTGCGTGCCTTCGTTGAAGGATTAACGTCGAGCTGGCACCTCGGCGTTCATCAAAATCTACTGCCAATCATTAGCGGACTGGAGTTCCACTGTGGCGACCCCTAACCGGGAAAAGCCGAAAGACAGCAACAACTCTGAACCATTGGAGTAGAGACTTGGAAATTTTAACTGAAATAATGCTAGGGGCTACTGCAGCTATTCTACATCTATATGTGCTGGATGCTAAAGTCAGTGCTGCTGGTGCTGCTGACAATAGGCCTAGGTCAAGGAAAAGAAGAAGAGTGTTCAAGACAAGGGTAACCTACCAGGAGCTACATGAGCTGGAGATTACAGGGTGGACAGGGACATATTACAAGAGGTTAGTGAGCTTTGCTACCCTCAATTCAAAGCAGAGTTAAAGGAGGGGAGCACATCCCAGTGGAAACTAAGGTATGTGCAACCCTTAGGATACTAGCTACAGGTACTTTCCATAGACCAACTGGGGACATGATGGGGGGGTGTCACAGGTATCTGCATCCAGGATACTCCAATTTCTGGATGCTATGTTTCCACATTCCAGTGAGTGCATATCTTTTCTCCTTGCCCCTGAGGTGACAGCCAGCATCATGCAACACATCTACCATGTAGCACACTACCCTGAAGTTCTGGGTGCCATAGATTGCACTCATGTACACAACAAGGCACCACTTGGTGAGCAGGGTAGAATTAGTTAACCGCAAGGGATATCACTTCATCAACTGCCAAGTCATCTGTAATGCCCAGGGGATTATTATGAATGTGTGTGCTGGCAACCTTGGCAGTTATCATGACTCCAATATCTGGTGCACATCACAGCTGTACCAGATGTTTGCTAGTGAGGACAACCCACAGGGTCATTTCCTGGGGGATGCTGGCTATGCCCTGAAACCATGGATGATGACAACCATCATAAATGCACACACACACACACATGAAAGAATGCTATAATGAAGCACACACATAAACTAGGAACATCATAGAGCATGTGTTTGGATTTTTGAAGTCACTTTTCTGGTGCCTCGATATATCTGGTAGAGCCTTGCAGTATACCCCAGCCACATGTGCACAGATATTCACAGTATGTGCTATGCTACACAATCTGATTTTGTGGAAACAGCTGCAGAAGGATCAGCAAAGGGAAGGGATACACAGTCCCACAACAGTGCCTAGGTCACCACGGCCACAGTCACAGTACTCGGAGGAGGAACCCTCTGCTGATGTCCCTGTAGGCAGATGTAGGCATGCTCAGTATGCCCTGGCTTTGGCTAGGAGACAATACATAGCACATTCACTGACAACCTAGGGACTAACACCTTACGCCTACTCACATACAGATATTAATATTGATGTCAGCAAAATTGCACATCCTGTACCTATCCATGTATTGGCTGTGCACTGCTTGCATCAGACAGAGTCAGCCCTGAGCTACAGTTGTGCCAATTTCTGCACTTGCAAGGCAAATCCATAACCTACACAGTAGTATAGTGGATTGTTATGTTATGTCATTGTAGCTATAGACCAGGTTCATTGTGCAGGCAACTATACTGGGCTATTTAAACAGAAATTAAATCCATATGGGACTACATACACCCATTCCACTAAGATGTCACCATTTGTAATCAGTAGGCCTCATGCTTGGAATATTCATGCAGTCCTACTGCAACAGATTACTGGTACATCATTCAAGGGACATGTCAGAAGTGAGGTTAAACGATAGTCAGACTAGTGAGTGTCCTAGCAGAACATGGGCTTTTGTTCTCCCATTCCACAAAACAGCAGTGTCCCCTTGTAACTGTCATAATAGTAATTCATCTATGCCATATAAGCATTTTACAAAGTTAGTATGCCCCACAGCATCAGGACAGTAATGTACAATTTGAATTTACTGTTTATGTGTTAGTTAACTGAGAATAGCAAAGTACATATTTATGCAGGTAATGGTCTGATGAATGATCACTTGTATGTCAAGCAGCTTCTGTGGTTCAAAGGACTAAGGCAGGTAGCTTGTGTGATGGTGCATAGGGCTCAAATCCCAAGATATCCAGATATTTTGCATGTGAAGTAGTAATAAGTATTTTTAAAGACTGTAACTCTGTGTAGGCTATACTAGTATTAACCTATTTCACATATTAATTACACATTTGCATCTGCATAGCATATCTAAGACCTAGTTAAAAGTCATAGGTAATATTGGATAAGTTATTATCAGAATTGCAAAGGTTGAGACTTGAAATCATATATCAGCATGCATACCTTGAAATTAGATCTAGTACAACCTGTAACATGATGTACTATAACAATATAATAACAGCTATGAATGAAAACATTGTGCTATGATGTAATTTATATAGAATTGGCAGGGCCATACACAAAACACTGATCAATAAATTAGAACAAATAGGTACTGATGCACTCCTGATAAAATGGATAGCTGTATGGCTAACATATAGGATATGGTGAGTATCATACAGCAAATGGACAAGTAAAATTCTTGATTACAGTCAGGGTGTCCCACAGGGCCCTGTCCTAGGCCCAGACTTTTTAGATTTGTCTTTAGACATATCTTTTTAATCTGAGTTGTTCTACAGTCTGTATGCAGATGACTTGAAATTGGGTATACTGATTACATGTGTTACAGATAGGGCATGTTTGCAAAATAACTTGACTAACTTGACCATTTGGGCATAGGAGTATAATACTCTGATAAATACATCAAAAACTAAGCATATGATATTTGAAAGACTTAAATACAAAGGTGAATATTAAATATAGCATACAGTGATTGAAACTGTAGATTCATTAATGGACCTGAGTATATAGGTAGAACCAGCTTTGAGTTTTTCTAATCATATTTTAATCCCAGCCTGGAGTACAGCTAGGTGTGGGCTGGAGTCAGTTTATGTAACAGTAAGTCTCTAATGTAAACAGTGCACCTCCCATTTGCTTGCTACTTAGCAATGTGCAATCTATCCAAAAAATGCCACTGTGCATGCCCATACACTTAGTTAAGCAAGGAGAGAGCAAATCTGTTGCTCCTTGCACAATTATTTTAAACACACACACACACACACATATATATATGTATGTATATATATATATATATATATATATATATATATATATATATATATACATACACAGACATATATATATATATATATATATATATATATATATATATATATATATGTGTGTGTGTGTGCATGTCTGTATTGCCCTATATACCCAGATCATGTTATAGTGTTGGACAAAGTACCAAAAGGAAGGGGTCAACACTAGATAATGCACTTACAAAAATGTGAAAGTGCATAGAATAACGAGTAACAATTGGGGGACTACTGGGACATCTGAAGTTTAGAGTTCTGGCAGTCTTCTCTCATGTCATTTGTAAATGATACCCCATTTGACAGCAAACCACAATTCAGTGCGAAACACACATAACTATGAGTCAAACCTGTGTACTTGCTGCAAACATCTGGACAATGGTGAGACATACCACATCTCCCTAAGACAGTATGTGGAAACCTTGAAAATGTATAGCATAGTATATGAATATGTACATATATTGTGAAGCCATATGCTTGTATCTATGGCAGCAACAACACCTACATTCACTACAGCCCCCTGTGTCTGCTGGATGTCACCACACACACATCAATAACTGAACAAGTTCTGTAGTTGTGTGCACTCTCATTGACATGGCTAATTTAGTTTTGCCACAAGCTTGCCCATCCAAATGAAAACAGACACATATGCTCAATATGGGTACTGCTGTCACATAGCTAGGCTACAAAACAGTTTTCTGACTGTTAGGGTACTAGCTGCAGATGACAGTAGGAAGCAGTGTGACTCTGCAGGCATCCCAAGCTGTTCAGCACAGGTCTTGTTTGTATTCTCTAGTATTACTTCATCTGCAGTCATTTAAAAAGCAGACTTGAGCTGTGGTGCTTGTGTTGAGTACTGGGAGCTGGCATGTGCAAGACTAGATAGGTAAGGGTTCTAATCTCACTCCAGCCCATGTGTATCTCCTTGCAACTCAAGTGTGAATACTAAACTGGCATGTTTTCTGCTGTTTTGGACCTTGCAGGTGCTGCAGGTTACCAAACTCTTGTCTTCCACAAGGCCTGCTGATGCCATCTATCATAAGATTACCTAAAGACAAATTAATGCCAGACTTGAGCAGTAGTGCATGTAATACATTGTGTGCTCTGTAGTCTCAAAACTTAGATAGGTAGGGGTTATATTCTAGATGGAGCCAACTTGGTGTGTGTGCAGTGCTCTGCAAACATAGATAGGTAGTGATATTATTGTCCCTGCAGCCAACTTGGTGTGTGTGGATGTTAGTCAGAGTATTTTACATCAACCTATGGGTTACAGTTTATGTGTTAGTTAACTGAGAATAGCAAAGTACATATTTATGCAGGTAATGGTCTGATGAATGATCACTTGTATGTCAAGCAGCTTCTGTGGCTCAAAGGACTAAGGCAGGTAGCTTGTGTGATGGTGCATAGGGCTCAAATCCCAAGATATCCAGATATTTTGCATGTGAAGTAGTAATAAGTATTTTTAAAGACTGTAACTCTGTGTAGGCTATACTAGTATTAACCTATTTCACATATTAATTACACATTTGCATCTGCATAGCATATCTAAGACCTAGTTAAAAGTCATAGGTAATATTGGATAAGTTATTATCAGAATTGCAAAGGTTGAGACTTGAAATCATATATCAGCATGCATACCTTGAAATTAGATCTGGTACCACCTGTAACATGATGTACTATAACAATATAATAACATAGGTTCATAGGTTCATAGGTTTATACTAGGCTATCTGCCCTAAGGCATTTATAAGCCTAGCCCAAATTATTGTGGCTTACGCCACCCCTTATATGAAAAAATATTGTGCCCATTAGTTTGTTGTGCCTCTGTCCAGCAGTGACCCAGAGATGATTCCCGGGGTAAACCTACGATCTCCCATCCACAGGTCTAGATTTCTCTTGAACAGAATCAGCGAGGTGCTCTGCCTCACATGGACCGGGATTTTATTCCACAGCATAGGGAGTCTCTGAGTGATAAATCTATCCCTCCAGCACGTCCTATTTATATCCGTGCTAAGGTTTAAGTCACTTGCTCTAGTGGTTTTGGTGGATTTGGATTTTTTGAGGTGGAGCATGTCCATTAATTCCGGGTTGGACATGGCCTTGCATGTCAGGCACATGTCACCTCTGAGCAGACGGTATGCGACTGAATAGAGCTGGAGTTTCTTCAATCTGGCAGCATATGACAGATTTTGGAGTCCCTTTATCCTTTTGGTGAGGAACTTTTGGGGTCTCTCCAATTGCTGCAGATGTCGGGTGAGATACATCCCGAATGGGGCATTGTACTCGATCATTGGTCTGATAAGTGAAGAGTACAGGGGAACAATGACCTCACTAGATCTGGATGTGAATCCCTTCATGATCAGGTGGGCAATGTAGAAGGTCTTTCTAACCACTTTAGCAATGTGAGTGTCAAAAGAAAGGCCACTGTCAACCTGGGTCCCCAGGTCCCTGATAACCTCTTCTGTGCTTAGTGGATTGCCACCTATATGGTAGCTTGGGGTTACCTTGTTTTTCCCGAAGGGTATGACTATACATTTTTGGCGTTTAACTTCAGGCCATGGCTCTGGCACCAGCTATCTGTTTCCGTGAGTCCCTTCTGAAGGATATCAGTGTCCGATGCACTTTCCACTATGGCCCAGTTTGCAGTCATCTGCAAACTTTGTCAGCCAAAGTCCTCCCATGTTGGCCTGTACTTCTGAGAAGTAGATGCCAAACAATAGGGGCCAAGGACCGAGCCCTGTGGGACACCACTTGTGACCGGCTTGGAGTCTGACACAGCGCCAGCAACTCTAACCCTGTGGGTTCTGTCCTTAAGCCAGTTTGCAACCCATCTTGTGACATATGGGTTTACATTTAAGCTGGTAAGTTTTTCTACAATACCCGAGTGGGGTATTGTGTCGTAAGCCTTTTCAAGGTCAAGGTAGGCTGTATGGACTGCCTTTCCTCATCAATGGCCTTGGTGACTATTTCAAGAAGTCGACCAAGTTCAAAAGGCATGATCTTCCCTTGACAAAGCCAAACTGGGTCGGGTCCAATGTCTGCAAGTCCCCTATATCTTTGTTTATGAGCTCCATTATGATCCTCTCCATAGCTTTGCAGACTATACTTGTTAAGCTTATGGGGCGGTAATTACCAGGGTCCGTAGAGGCGCCACCTTTGTGGAGTGGGACCACAGTTGCCGTACGCCACTCCTTGGGCACGTATCCTGTGGTAAGGCTGACATTAAACAGCTGCCTTATGTGCGGGTTTAATTCCTCATTTAGCTCGTGTAGCACACAGCCGGGGACACCATCCGGTCCCATTGATGCTGTGTTTTAGCTTTAGAGAGAGCAGCTTTCACCTGCGCATTTGAGATGTCCGGGAGGCTACACTCGGCTGGGATAGTTATCTCTCCTTTGGGGGGGGTGAAGTTTGCACTGAACCTGTCTGCCAGTATGTTGGCAATGTCTGTGGGTTCAGTGATTTTTGTATCATTTTGGACTAATTCTGAGCATATCTGTGAGTTTCCACCCAGGTTCCTAACATAGCTGAAAAGGCCTTATGATTGTCCTTTGAATCCATGGCAATTTTTCTCTCAAAATTGGCCTTAGTTGATTTTATGAGTGCTCGGATTTTTTTACTAATAATGATCAGGGGTGACTTCCCTTTTATGGATTTTGTTCTATCATGTAATAGCTTTCTCCTCTTATTGTAAAGTTTGTTAATGGCTGGGGTCCACCAGACTGGACGTTTGCCCTTTGTGGAAAGAGTCTTGGTTTTATTTGGGATTGCCTGATCCATGCAGTCCTGGAGGTGTTCATAGAAGGCATTTGTAAGGGCTTCCGTAGCTTGGGTTGTGGTTTCCTCTGACTCAGGGGCCTTGAAGGATACCACACCAGTCTTGAGTAGTGTGAAGTTTGCTATGAATGAAAACATTGTGCTATGATGTAATTTATATAGAATTGGCAGGGCCATACACAAAACACTGATCAATAAATTAGAACAACTAGGTACTGATGCACTCCTGATAAAATGGATAGCTGTATGGCTAACATATAGGATATGGTGAGTATCATACAGCAAATGGACAAGTAAAATTCTTGATTACAGTCAGGGTGTCCCACAGGGCTCTGTCCTAGGCCCAGACTTTTTAGATTTGTCTTTAGACATATCTTTTTAATCTGAGTTGTTCTACAGTCTGTATGCAGATGACTTGAAATTGGGTATACTGATTACATGTGTTACAGATAGGGCATGTTTGCAAAATAACTTGACTAACTTGACCATTTGGGCATAGGAGTATAATACTCTGATAAATACATCAAAAACTAAGCATATGATATTTGAAAGACTTAAATACAAAGGTGAATATTAAATATAGCATACAGTGATTGAAACTGTAGATTCATTAATGGACCTGAGTATATAGGTAGATCCAGCTTTGAGTTTTTCTAATCATATTTTAATCCCAGCCTGGAGTACAGCTAGGTGTGGGCTGGAGTCAGTTTATGTAACAGTAAGTCTCTAATGTAAACAGTGCACCTCCCATTTGCTTGCTACTTAGCAATGTGCAATCTATCCAAAAAATGCCACTGTGCATGCCCATACACTTAGTTAAGCAAGGAGAGAGCAAATCTGTTGCTCCTTGCACAATTATTTTAAACACACACACACACACATATATATGTATGTATATATATATATATATATATATATATATATATATATATATATATATATACATACACACATATATATATATATATATATATATATATATATATATATATATATATATATATATATGTGTGTGTGTGCATGTCTGTATTGCCCTATATACCCAGATCATGTTATAGTGTTGGACAAAGTACCAAAAGGAAGGGGTCAACACTAGATAATGCACTTACAAAAATGTGAAAGTGCATAGAATAACGAGTAACAATTGGGGGACTACTGGGACATCTGAAGTTTAGAGTTCTGGCAGTCTTCTCTCATGTCATTTGTAAATGATACCCCATTTGATAGCAAACCACAATTCAGTGTGAAACACACATAACTATGAGTCAAACCTGTGTACTTGCTGCAAACATCTGGACAATGGTGAGACATACCACATCTCCCTAAGACAGTATGTGGAAACCTTGAAAATGTATAGCATAGTATATGAATATGTACATATATTGTGAAGCCATATGCTTGTATCTATGGCAGCAACAACACCTACATTCACTACAGCCCCCTGTGTCTGCTGGATGTCACCACACACACATCAATAACTGAACAAGTTCTGTAGTTGTGTGCACACTCATTGACATGGCTAATTTAGTTTTGCCACAAGCTTGCCCATCCAAATGAAAACAGACACATATGCTCAATATGGGTACTGCTGTCACATAGCTAGGCTACAAAACAGTTTTCTGACTATTAGGGTACTAGCTGCAGATGACAGTAGGAAGCAGTGTGACTCTGCAGGCATCCCAAGCTGTTCAGCACAGGTCTTGTTTGTATTCTCTAGTATTACTTCATCTGCAGTCATTTAAAAAGCAGACTTGAGCTGTGGTGCTTGTGTTGAGTACTGGGAGCTGGCATGTGCAAGACTAGATAGGTAAGGGTTCTAATCTCACTCCAGCCCATGTGTATCTCCTTACAACTCAAGTGTGAATACTAAACTGGCATGTTTTCTGCTGTTTTGGACCTTGCAGGTGCTGCAGGTTACCAAACTTTTGTCTTCCACAAGGCCTGCTGATGCCATCTATCATAAGATTACCTAAAGACAAATTAATGCCAGACTTGAGCAGTAGTGCATGTAATACATTGTGTGCTCTGTAGTCTCAAAACTTAGGTAGGTAGGGGTTATATTCTAGATGGAGCCAACTTGGTGTGTGTGCAGTGCTCTGTAAACATAGATAGGTAGTGATATTATTGTCCCTGCAGCCAACTTGGTGTGTGTGGATGTTAGTCAGAGTATTTTACATCAACCTATGGGATCATAGGATCATAGGAAGTCACTAGTGGGATCATAGGATCATAGGAAGTTACTAGGCTAATTCCCCTAGGGCCGTGATAATCCTATCCAAGTTCTTATCCTTATTTCCACAATCAACACCTATTGCCCCTGTCCAAGAGGGACACATGTTGAATCCCTGGGGTGAATTTATGGTCACACATCCAATCAACCAGACTGCATTGGAAGAGGGCCAATGAGATATTCTGTTTGACATGAAGTGGGAGTCATTTCCAAAAGTATGTTAAGCTCTGGGAGTAAAATCTATCCCTCTAGCCATTTTTATTAATGTCACATACCAGGTTGTTAAGGTCTATAGAGTGAGTAATCTGTGTACCATTTGACTTATGGATATGCAGCATTCCCAATAAAGCAGAGTCAGAGATTGCCTCACATGTAAAGCACACATCACCTCTGAGTAGCCTCTGAGAAGCAGAATAAAATGACAGTCATATCAGATGATCCACATAGGACATATGCTGAAGACCTTGATTTTTCCTTGGGAGGGACCTTTGTGTTCTCTCCAACTGTTGCAGGTGTTTGGAAAGCTACATGCCAAAAGGACCATTGTTTTCAATCATTGCCCTGATGAGGGAAGAGTACAGGAAGGTTAGAACTATTTTTTTCGGGAAACAGTGCCCTTACCTATGGCATGAGCAAGATAGAATGTCTTTCTAACCATTGTGGAGACATGGTGGTTGGTCAAAGGTAAGGTAGCTGTGAACCTGTATACCCAGGTCTTGCACCATTGTGTGCGTATGTAAGGTGTTGCTATTGATATGGTAGTTAGCAGGGACATTGCTTTCACCAAAAGGAATGATAATACAGTTTTTTGCATTGAGTTTAAGGCCATGACTTTCACACCAACCATTTGTTTGTGTAAGACCCTCTTGTAGGATGTGGCCATCATTTGGAAATTCTATGACCACTTCCAGTTTGCAGTCATCTAGCAAACCTTGTCAGTCACAGACCTTTAGTTTTTGCTTGTACTTCAGGGAACTAGATTCCAAACAGTACAGGTCCCAGAACAGAACCCTGTGGAACCCCACTGGTTACAGGTCTGCTGTTGGAGGATTCCCCTATTTTGACTATATGAGTTCTATCAGTGAGTCAGTTAGTGACCCAAATAACAATATAATGGTTGATGTCTACTTCTGGTGAGTTTGTCAATGATACCTGAGTGGGGGATGCTGTCAAATGCCTTGGCTAATTCCAGGTAGGCTGTATGGACAGATTCTGCCACATGTAGGGCCTTTGTAACTGTCTCAAAGAAGTCCACCAGGTTTAACAGGCATGATCTGCCTTTGACAGATCCATACTGAGTACGGTGAAGTTTGTGTTGATTACCTATGTCTTTGTTGATAAGGTCCATGATGATTTGCTCCATGGCCTTGCAGATAAGGCTAGTCAGGCTAATAGGTCTATAGTTCCTGGGGTCAGTGGATGCACCATCTTTGTGCAAGGAAATAACAGTGGATGTTTTCCAATCAGCTGGTAGAAGCCAGTGCTTACACTATGATTGAAAAGAGTACCCAATGTTGTGGCTAATTCATGTTGGAACTCATGTGGGATGCAGCCTGCGATGTTATCGGTTCCCATAGATGCTGTGTTTTTGGACTTACAGAGGGTGTTTATGGCTTGCTCTTTACAGATGCAAGGTAGGGGACAGGTGGTAGGGATGTCATGGGGTATGTGTGGTGAGGACAGGAGATTGAAGTTGTCAAAAAACCTGTTGGCCAACAGGTTAGCTATGTCCACAGGCTCAGTATATGTGGTAGCATTAACTGACAGTGTGGCACACATCTGGGCCTTTCCTTTTAGGTTACGGATGTAACTAGAGAATGAGTTGTGGTTGTCCTTTGTTGAAGAAGCTAATTTGCTTTGGAGGACTTCATAAGACTTCTTATTGTCTTCTTTAGGCTGAGGGGGGAGTGTTTCCAGTTTTTGAGGGCTCTCTCCCTCTTTGTCTTAGACAGCAATTTCTTCCTCTTATTTTAAAGCCTGTTAATGGCAGTAGTCCACCAGGCAGGTTTGCTCTTCCTTGAGGAGCTTGCTCTGGTACTATTAGGTAAGGCAGAGTGATTGCAATTATACAGGTGTTTGTATAAAGCATTGGTGTACAGCTCACCATAGTTGTCAGTTCCGTCTGAGGAAGGAGGTGCAGTAAAGCTATTTATACCATCCCATAAGAGGTTATAATCTGGTTGGAGAATCTTTTCATGTAGTTACTGGGGGGGCAGGTGTGACAGTTGTTTTGAATGAGACTGATTTGTGGTCAGATCTCACCAGGGAGGACCTCACATTGGTGGTGCTACAGTGGTCTCCCATATTGTTAATCGAATGTCCAGGATGTTGGCTCCCCTTGTGAGAGTGATTACCAGCTGGTCCAGGCCATTGCAGTTAATGAAGTTGAGGAACCGTTGGGCAAGTGAGTATGAGCACAAGTAATGTACCCAGTCAATGGATTGGTAAAGGTCACACAAAACCATAGTTATTTAATGTACTGTATCTTGATAGAATCAAGTACATACAGACAAGCAGAGAGGGTGTCCTGATTCATGGAGGGGGTCCTGTAGCTAGCAATGACTTGAATAGGTGCCCTACAAACAGTTAATTGCACCTGAAGTGTCTCCAGGGAACCATACTGCTTAACAAATCTGGATGTGTATTTATCTTTAAAGAATAAAGAAATAAATAAATAAGTAATCTCCATGGTATACCCGAAGTCTCAAAACAACACACTAAGCAAGTATAGTGGGTCCAAAAACAAAACAGTGTAAGAAACTTCTCTATATGGAAGATTTTCAGTCCATATATCGCTAGTTAATCACTGGATATTAATCAGATCAAGCAACAGTAGTAGAAGTAGAAAACTTAAACTCGTCTTAAGTAAAAAAAATAAATAAATAATAAAAAATATATAATTGTACAGAATTACTAAGTATTCAAAAGTAATCCAAGCAAGGCAGGCAGTCGGATTCCAGTCGAAAATCCTTTATTAAGTACACAGACAAGAGATCCAAGTAAAACAAAAATAAAGTAATAATTTCCTCACAAGCTTTCTAAATATATATATACTTTTTATCAGGAGTGGTTTATTGCGCTTTAAAACAAAGTGTTATTGGTACACATGTTAAATTCACATCCTTTCCCCCATCAGTGTGACATTCGAGTTGGTCCTGTCCTACTTAGTAGCTGTCATAATAATATAACCCTTATGTACTTAAATAAAATTTATAATGATGTGTACCTTTTATTTAACCAGATTATTAAGTAGATTAATAAGTCTTTGATTTTATCCAAGACAATATACTACATGGCTGGAAATATATCAACCTTAGTCCATTTGGCAATAAAAAAAAATATATAAATATATACATATACACTTTGCATGTAAGAAATCAATAACAATACTAACTAATTATACAATAATATTTTTATAGATAGTTTTTAGGGTTCTTGTACACAGACCTGAAGAAATCCAGAAGGATGAAAGTGATATTTGTTAATAATAGGTTATGAAAATAGAATATGATTTTTGCAATTGATTTTTTACATGCAAAGTGTATATGTATATATTTATATATATTTTTTGATTTTCAAATGGATTAAAGTTGATATATTAACAGCCATGTAGTATATTGTCTTGGATAAAATCACAAACTTGATAATCTACTTAATGTTGTTGTTGATGTCTTTCAACTTTTCCCGGTTAAGGGTCGCCACAGCAGAACTCCAGTCTGCTAATGACTGGCAGTAGATTTTGATGAACGCCAAGGTGCCAGCTCGATGTTCAACCTTCAGCGAAGGCACTCCCATTTATGCATGTCTTTTGAATGCCCATTCAACCATGGGGAGGGCATGCAGACTCCACACAGAAGGTACTCCCCACACTCCAGCTAATAATCTACTTAATAATCTGGTTAAATAAGAGGTACCACATCATTAAAAATTTTATTTAAAGTACATAAGGGTTATATTATTATGACAGCTACTAAGTACGGCAGGACCAGCTCGAATGTCACACTGATGGGGGAAGGGATATGAATTTAACATGTGTACCGACAGCACTTTGTTTTACAGCACAATAAACCACTCCCTTGCCTGATAAAAAGTATATATATATATATATATATATATATTTAGAAAGCTTGTGAGGAAACCATTACTCTACTTTTGTTTTACTTTGGATCACTTGTCTGTGTACTTAATAAAGGATTTTCGACTGGAAACAGACTGCCTGCCTTGCTTGGATTGCTTTCGAATACTTAATTCTGTACAATCATATATTTTTTATTTTTTTTTTTTTTTACTTAAGACAAGTTTACGTTTGCTACTTCTACTACTGTTGTCTGATCTGATTAATATACAGTGATAACTAAAGATATATGGACTGAAAATCTTCCACACAGAGAAGTTTCTTACACTGTTTTATCTTTAAAGAATAGTGATACACCACCCACTTTATTTTTCACACCCTCAGTGTCAGATGTGAATGTATGGAAGGAGGTGTAACCTGGTATGGCTGGGGTGCTCTCCATGGCCTTCATCCAGGTCTCTGTGACTGCACAAATGTCTGCATCTTCCAAGGTAAGGACAGCTTCCAGCGAGTGCAGTTTCGTGATGAGACTCCTACTGTTCTTTGGTTTGTTCTTGGCTGTGGTTTTTACATTGGGAATTTTGTCCTTCAGACACCACCTGAAAAGGCACTATGGGGGTGGCAAGATCCTTGGCCAGTAGCTGAAATCCATGGGGTGAAAAATGAAGACCATTTCTGAGAAAGGATTGAGGTCTGTCGATTATGTCATCCCAGGCTGACATATACTGTATTCCCTTAGAATGACACCAGACACTAAACTAATTATGGAGGTCAATCATTTTCTGTTTGTATTGAGGCATCATCCTAGGTGAAGGTAAAATTCTACATAAGACTAGGGACATACCTGCCTGTGACACATAGTCTGAGAGTTCAGTCATGTGTCTCTCCATACAGTCCAGAGTGGTACATCTCAAGTCAGTCACACCAACATGGACTATGATGGTGTCATAACAGTACCTGTTGTTGACAGACTTGAGTGCATGTGTGATATGGCATATCGTGGCACCTAACAGACAGCTGACTGTGACATTTTCCTTCTTCACTCTGGTGAGAGGGATATCAGTGTGTTTCATGATGGAATCACTTATGACTAATATGTTTGATTTCATGTATTTCCTTAGGTGTTTAACCGGGGAGACACTGGTGCATGAGCTATTATGTGTAGTGTGTTCTGCAGATGTAGTATTATGTGTACCATGCTTTTGTTTGAATTTTGGAGGTCTCTGGTGTTTAGGTATGTTTCTGGTAATGACCTCCTCATATGTAGGTGTGATGTGGGTTTAGGTGGAGTAGGAGGTTAGGTGTGCATGCTGAAAAACCACTCATTGTCATATGTACTGACAGAGATATGATAGCGCATGGATTCAAGGTTCTTAATAGACTTGCATATCACACGTGCTGTGTTTGTGTGGACTAGGAGTAGAGTGTTGGTGATGCTGTCCACATCTCTTCAACAGACACCACTAATGCCATTAGCAATAGATTATTGTGTATACATCACAACAGGCCATAGTTAGGCAGTGGCCTGGCAGATACTTAAATGTCAGATGTTACTACCTTGATGGTGTTATTCTAAGGTAAAACAGTACCTGACAGTGTGGGATAACATGGTGGATTGAGAATGCTGCTTTGCCAGGCATATGGCATTTTCCTGAGCCATAATCATTGTTATGAGGCAGGGTCACAATAGCAGACTTACAAATGCTACAATGTTCTCATCATCTGATCAGATAATTTCAAAAAAATTTTTTGAGTCTGTAAATAAAGCTTTGGCAAAATTCATATGGTTCCCTAAATCTGTTAGAATTTCTTATTCTAGATTGGCATTTTCGAAGGACAAGGGAGGTTTGGGTTTACCTAATCTTTATCTCTATTATTTGATTGTCTCATCCAATAAACTTCTTACTATCTCTAAATTCAATAACACTTCTTATCCAAATCAATCTTTATGGATAAAATTATGGTATAATTATGTCATTTCTAATAATTTAAATCCTGAAGCTATTCCCTTTATCTCTCTGGATAGTTTATTTATTAAAAATATATCTACAGTATTTAAACAAAAGATTAGAGATTTCCAAACCTTACTCAAAATGTGTAAACTAGAAAAGATCTCGCACCATGTTCAGCCAATTCATCTAAACCCAAATATATTATTGGACAATAAACTTTTGAACTTAACAAACTATCCTTTAATTAAAAATCTAAAAGTAGGAGATGTTTTGAAATATCTTGACTTGCCTTTATCTGACTGGCGTAAGTTATTGAAAGTAAACTGGAATTACTCACCAATTCTTATACAACTAAGAGCAATAATTAAAAACAAATTTGTATGTCTGGTCCCCATAGACTCACAATTGAAAAACCTTAACACGATTATCAAAATACTTTCATCATCTGATAAAATGCTCTCATACTCATATAAATTAATTAATTCTTTAATGATGGACCACAACTGTCTTTTATCCAATGTTTGGTTGAATTATAATTCCCAATTGTCAGAATCTCAGAAAGTCCTGGCTATTAGACACACTAAGGAATTTATCCCTTTTAAAAATTAGCATACACACAATTAATGATTAATAATGATGCCTACTTTACCCCAATCAAATTAAACAAATTTAACCCAAATAAGTCCCTTCGTGTTCATGCTGTTCTCATCCCCAAGCAGACCTCCTTCATATTCTATGGTATTGTCATTTTTCTCACAGATTGTGGACATCTTTGAAAGTCAGACTGCAGAAAATGGGATATCAAAATCCACGTTGACGTGGGAATTTGCTATTCTACATATTCCATTGATTCATCTTTCAAAAGTTGATATTCATGTTATCATTTTTATTTGCTCATTACTAAAACTTTATATAATACAAAATTGGATTGATCGTTCTAAATTAAAATGGGTTACTTTCCAGAAAATGGCTTTTAAATTTATTGATGCTCAAAGATACTTAGGTGGGAGTCCAAAAAAGCTATTAGAAAGGTTGTGTTAGAAAAGGTTCTAAACATATTAAATAGTTAATGTTAAATATTTTTTTTTTCTCTCAGGTTGCCTAACTTGTATATAGTGTACATATGGTGTATGTTTTATTTCTAAATAATTTATCAAAATCTCAGGAAGGTTGTTATCACTAGATGAATTGTTATATGTTCATTTATGCCTTCTTGTTATGTATAATCTTTTAATTGTCTTGCTATTCATATAATTAATAAATTTTTTTTTTTTGAGACAAATGCGACAATGTACAATTCCAGCAAAGTAATTGTCATGCTGCTACACCCTTGAGGTTCACAGATTCAAACACATTCTCTGTAGGCACTTTTTACAGTGAAGATAATGATTTTTGTGCATGCACAGAAAACTTGCTCAACTTTGCAGTAAGTACTTTGGCCCTGCAAGACTACAATGCCTGTAAAACAACCAGACAGCAAATGGATGTTGTGTAAACAATTTGGAACTACAGTTTGGTGTTCTGGGAACCTAAATATACAGTATAACATACTTAGGACATGCTGGAGGGACAGGAACATCTCCCAAAGGTGGCCACTTCTCCGCAGTAGGTCTCACATCCATGTCACACAGATCACCTCCATTAAGCTCTTTGCTGTTGAAGGGCAGGCTGCATGAATTGCTGCAAAGCCATTACCTAACATGGATCACTGCCACTGTGGACCTTGTTAGATCAACCTTAGACATCCATGTCACCTGTTATATTGTGATGCAGCAGCTATGCTCCTAATCACCATCAGGTCAGTACCCTAGTCAAATCCAAGGAACCTCAGAACCCAAGGCATAATACATGAAAAACAGAGCCAATTGGTCTGTTTGCTATTCAAGGCATCTATACAGAAAAGGCTACAACAAGCCTACATCAAGCCTTGCATCATCTGGGACAAGTATTTGGGTCAACAAACAAGCTGTGGCCTGCTTCTTATCTTGGGTGTGGTAATAACAGCTTGCTTCTTGTGAGACGAAAAAAAAAATGAGCATTGTATCCCAGTAGAGTGCACCCATAGTGAGACCAGCAGTTGTAGTAGCCAGGCATTAGCCATTCATGTGACTCCCCTCTTTTCAGCATTCTTCACAAGGTCATTCTTTGTTTTCAGTAAGCAATATTTGATTTTTGTCTAACTTCAAAATAACCACCTAAATACCACATTCTTAAATTTTCAAGATATAGATAGTTTCCTCTCCAGTGTTTGGCATTGCTGTGTACAGACTCAGACAACATGAGTGACATTTCTCCTGGGGAAACATGATGGAACTTACTACAATATCATGTTGCATACAGGACAACTAGCCTGCAGTGACAAGCACTGTTTTCCATAGTTGCAAAATAGAAACTTGTGACATTGATTGATATTCTCAGTGCAACTGTTTAATATGACCTTGCCTACTGTGACCGTTAACACCTTGGTAGATATGGGCATCCTGAGACAATATAAAAATTGCCTCATGTTTACCGTCAACCAGTTCATTCTCAAGCAAACTGATATGGTATGTGAGAGATGTATTAACACAATGTCACTATAGGCAAAGCTCTCACATGACAGTACTCCTAATGTTAATAAGGTAGTCAGTAGTACACATGCTGCACCCATCACACACAATTCAAAGCAGACATATGCTGAGGCACTGAGATGTAACCTTCATAAATTGCAAAGACCTCATAGACAATTTGCAGATGACAGATACTCTCAGCAGCCTCAAATGCATTCTGTAAAAACAACACACATATCAACACATAGAGCTACATCTCATAGAAGCTCAACCAGTAAGTCCATAAGGCAACCCAACACACAGTCCAACATTCTAGTCATTGCAGACTCCATTGTGAGACATACTGATGTCTCTTTCACTAAGCTGAGTAAGGAGAAAGACAGGATCAATTGCTTATCAGGGGCTAGGATCTGCCACATTATGCACACTCATATCATTGGACCACAAGTAACACAAACACAACATGTCATTGATGCAATTATATCATCACCCTGGAATAAATGCTCTCTTGCACACCAGTCAGTACATATGACAAAGACCAGGTTATCACTCTGCACACCTCACCTCCCACCTCACCCAAACCCACACCACACATACCTACATATTCAGAGGTCATCACCAGAAACATAAACACCAGATATTTCCCAAACACAGACATAAGCATGCTGCACATAATGCATCCTGTGCAGAACACAACACACATATTAGTTCTCAGACCAGTGTCTCACCTGTCAAGCTTTTAAGGCAAAACACTAAAAGCAAAATATTAGTCTTAGGCGATTCCAGCATCAGACAAACAGATGTCTCTCTCACCAGGCTGGATAAGGAGATGGTCACAGTCTTCTGTCTTTCAGGTGCCAGGACCTACCATATCACACATGCACTCATGCATCCCAAGAACAGGTATTGTTTTAACTCTGACATATTACATGTTGGTGTGAATGACTTCAGACGTACCTCTCTGGACTATATGAAGAGAGATATGACTGAACTCTCAGACTATGTGTCTCAGGAAGGTATGTCCTTAGTCTTAAGCAGCATTTTACCTTCATCTAAGATAATGTCTCAATACAAACAGGGAATGACTGACCCCAATAATTACCATTGTTTCTGTTGTCATTCTAAGGGTATACAGTATCTGTCAGCCTGGGATGACATGATCAACAGACCTCAATGCTTTGCCAGAGATGATCTTCATTTGTCACCCCTGGGATTTGGGCTACTGGCCAAGGCTCTTGCCAACCCCATACTGCCCATTTTAGGTGGTGTCTCAAGGACAAAAGTCCAGATGTGAAAAACCCATATGGAAAAAAACTCAAGGTTATGCTGCTAAATGATAAGGTGTCTTAACATGCAACTGTGCTCACTGGAAGCAGTCCTCACCTTGGAAGACTTACACACTTTTGCAGTCAAGGAGACCTGGTTATTGGCTGTAGACAGCACCCCAACCATATCTGGCTACACCGCCTTCCACATGTTCAGACCACAAACTGAAGGCATGAAAACTACAGGAGGCAGTGTATCGATATTCATTACATATAAATACAATGTCAGATTGGTTAAACAATAGGATTCCCTGGAGGTAATTCAGGTGCAATTAACTGTCGGTAGGACACCTATTCAAGTCATTGCCAGCTACAGGACCCTGCCTGTGACTCGGGACACCCACTCTGCCTATCTGGATCTACTTAAATCTACCAAGATACATCCAAACACCCTGGCTTTAGGTAACTTTAACTAACCATTCATTGACTGTGTAAAGTACTTGTGCTGTAACTCACTTTCTAGAAGGTACCTTGACTTTGTTAACTCCAAAGTGCTGGACCTGCTTGTTGACACCCCCCCCCACAAGGAGTGCAACATCCTGGATCTGGTGCTTACCAATTTGGGGGGCCAGTACAGCACCACCACTGTGAGGTCTCCTCTACTGATATCTGACCACATATCATTATCATTCAAAATAACTATCACCCCCCCCCCCCACAGCAAAGCAACTAAAACACTTCTCCAAAGCACATTATTGGCTCTTATGGGATGGTATACATAACTGTACTGCACAGGTAACTATGATGACTTGTACAATAATGCTTTATACAAACCGCTGTTTAACTGCATTGACTTGGCCATACCGGATGGCAATAAAACAAGCTCCACAAGGATGAGCAAATCTGCCTGGTGGACAACTTCCATTAACAGGCTTTACAATAAGAGGAAGACATTGATATCTAACAGTAAGAGGGAGGGAGCCCTAAACTGGGAACACTCCCTCCTCAGCTTAAACAAGACAATGACTTTTTGTGAGGTAAACAAATAAATAGCAAAACTATGAACTATGAACCCCAACTGTATTCCCCAAATAAGGACAACCATAAAGCATTCTCTAGTTACATCCATTGCCTAAAAGGACAGGCCCGTATTTGTGCCAAACTAGTAGTTAATAATACCACATAAACTGAGCTTGTGGACGTAGCTAACCTGTTAACTGACAGGTCCTAAGAAAACGTTGTTCCCCTGTCCCTACTGCATGTACCCATAACACCCCTACCACCTGTCCCCTACCTAGTATCTATAAAGAGCAAGTCATAAACATCCTCTTTAAGGCCAAAAACACAGCATCTGTGGACCTGATAACATACCAGGCTGTGTCCTACCTGGGCTCTAACAAGAATTAGCAACAACATGGGGTACTCTTTTCAACCATAGTCCCAAGCACAGGCTTCGTACCAGATGAATGGAAAATGGCCACCATTATCTGCAAGGCCATGGAGTGAATCATCATGGACCTTATCAACAAAGGTATAAGCAGGCTCCAAACACTTGCCCCTACTCATTTAGAATTTGTCAAATGGAGATAATGCCTGTGAAACATTGTGGGCTTCTTCAAGACAGTTACCTAGGCCATGGACAAGGGGAAAGATGTGTGTACAGCCTACCTAGACTTAGCCAAGGAGTTTTATACAATCCCTCACTCAGGCATCATTGACAAATTTACTTACCCAGCTAAGTATCAACCCTTATATCGTTAGATAGGTGAGTAACTGGCTCACTGATATAACTCATATAGTCAAAATAGAAGAATCCACCTCCAACATTACACCTGTAACCAGTGGTGTTCCCCAGGGATCTGTCCTGGCACCTCTACTCTTTGGAACCTAGTTCTTCAAAGTACATCCTAAAACTAAAGGATCTTAGGCTGACAAAGTTTGCTGATTCCTGCAAACTGGGAGAAGTCATAGAATCTCCAAATGATGTCAGTATTGTTGCTGATTGTGGAAATAAGGGTAGAACTTGGCTAGGCTTGTAAGGACACTAGGGCCCAGTAGCATAGTAACTTCCTATGATATGACTCAGTCATAGTCCATGTGTGAGTGTATGACCTGTGACGTACCTCCCTAGAGTATGCTTAGAGATACTTATTTCAGCTCTTGGAAGATGTCTGTGCGGTTACTGACACATGACTTAAAGGTGCAAAGAGCACATTAACAGTGTAAGGTTAATATGAATTCCACGTATTTAGATCAGCTAATTCACAGGTGGGAACTAAAGGAGGAGGTGACTCTATGTACATCAATAACTAAAGATACTTCAAGGCAGGTCAAACAGGACAATTCACTTGAGCTGCTCCATGTTCAATTCACAATAAGCAAAATCTAATTCTACTTCCATGCAAGCTATAGGTCATACTCTATGATGCAGAACACCCATACCATGTATGTAAACTTATTAGGAAACACTAACCATCCAACCCAATACCATATTCATTGGTGACTTCCATTATCCCACTCTTAGCTGGGAATCCTATACAACAACAAACATACTGGCACAGAGATTCCTGGCTTTTGTAAACACAGACTCCCTGGACCAGATAGCTAATACACCAAACATGGGTACAACTATACTGGATCTGGTCCTCATCAATATGGGTCATGCACAACCCCATACTGTAATGTCTTCCCCAGTAAGGTCCGAAAACAAATTGGTTTCCTTTTAAGTAAAAATGAGACATGGACCCCCAGCTAGGCATGGAATATTCAGGAACTACTGTAAGGCTAACTTCCAGCTATTAAGTGATAAACTGGCCAAATCTCAAGGCCCCATTAACACTGAGAACACTGCAGCCTATGCAGCAGTGTTCACAGAAACCCTGCATGAACATGTTAATACCTGCATAGAGACATTTGAGGAGAAATACAGGCAAATGAATCCAGACATGGAAAACTTTACAATACAAAAAATAAGAAGACAGAGAGGAAAAGTAGAAAAGGAGATTAGTAATGGAGAAGTTAAAGAAATAGAAACTGAGGTTATGGAGTACTTGTGAAGTGAAGGATTCAGTGTAAAAAATTTAATTCAGAAAGCATCAAAACAGGATAGAGCAATGGATATCCAAATTAAGGGGAAACCAGTGGGATGGGAAGCAACTGGTCAAGTGCCATATGAAGACATTTTGGAGTCTTCCACAGGAAACCAGTAGAAACATTCACTTGAAGCTAGACAGCAAGGGAAGGAACAGGAAACTGTGGAAACTCTGATGCAGTCAATGTTGAGGAGTGATAGGCCAGTGAGTTACCATATGACAGAGCAACTGATGTCACATGATGAAACTGAAGGGAATGTGCCACAGGAAGATGCTATAGAACTCTCTATAGAATGCCCGCAGGAAAACAAAAAATGTGCCCTCAGTTTAGAAGAAAATGAGCTAAGAGAAGAGTTGCTTGAATTAATAGAGATAGATAGATATATCAAAATCAATGAAAGAAATAGACTGCAGAAGGTCAATAAAACCCTAAAAGTTAGAAGTTTGGCAAAACAAATGAATATAGTAATTAGGACTGTCCATAGAAATCCATGCAATATAACACAAGTAAACAGGATATATTATTGTGGATCTAAATTAATAACTATTAAAGTTCTACCACAAAAAACATAGGGTTGTAAGGGAAAAGAAGGGGAAAAATCGAATACCATCATGGAAGTATCGAACAAAGAAAATTATAAAGCAATTGAGACAAGAAGTGTCGATGTTAGAAGAATATAGAAGAGGAATGGATCAACAAAAATACTAAGAAAGACAGATGTAATAAAAGCAATGCACAGTATTAGAACAGACCAGGATTTATTATCCACTATCACAAATAACAAACTAAACATCTCAGCACAGCAGTATGACATACACTTCTAATACATCTGTAACACAAGCATCTTACATGAAGCATGTTGACATTCACAAATGACATATAATTATTTACAAAATTCCAGATATCTGGTCTGGCAATATCTCCTTCTGTCACACTTCTATATAAATCATATTACTATTCACAAATGAAATATAATTATTTACAAAATTCCATATGGCAGGACTGGTAGTATCTCCTTTCATAACAGCGCTATACAGGTGGTCTTAGTGTTTTAGGAGGGTTACCTGTAAGTGCCTCAGCATAAGTAGTTGTATTTGTAGAGTCTTTATCCTGCATAGTAGGTGTGATGTAAGTGTCACTGACAACCTCTAAAGGGTTAGTTTTAGTTATATGAGACAGTTTTGCCTCCAGTGTTAAAGTGTATTCACAACTCTTTCATATTTTACTTGTTTTATAAGCAAGTTGTCAGTGTACATGAGATAATTGCTACAAGGCCTCAGAATACCAATGCCAAGCAGACTGGCCACAGACAGAGCTGGGAAATGCATATGGATGGCTACTATGGAGGAGTGAAGGAAAATTAAATATTGAATAGGTCAGTAATACAAGGAACTTGATGAAAAATGCTCAGATATACCCAAACTAGATTCTCTAGTAGTTAAAACAAATCTGTCTAGATAGTAAGGGTATTTTAAGGGTAACCTACACTACCAGAGATTGGTGTCTACACTGATTATAAAGGGGAATTATGCTGTGAGATATCAGCGACTATACAGATCACTGTTAAGCGCCACTATACGGAGAGCATAAGTTCTAACTAAATTCTGTAAAAAGGGTAAGAAAGTGCAAATATTCAACTCATAAACACTCAATTAATGCAGCTGTGACAAAAACAATCCAAAACACAAGTGCTGAGACCTTGGATACGGTAATGTAAATCTTAGCTTACTCATAGGTTATGAGCCAAGCATTATGCAACTGCAGCCCTTAAATATCAGAGGAGAAACAGCACTCACTTCTTTGCTTTATACAATCCTGGGCCAGAGGATATTTCAGGTTCCTCTACTTTCACTAAAGTGGAACCAAGGCAGTTTTATATAAAGACTGTAACAAAAGGTCAAAAAGTGCATATATTCAAAACAGTAACACTCAATTAATTAACTGTGACAAAAACAATGTGAAAAACAGGTACTGAAACAGTAGCTATGGTAATATAAGTCTCAGCTTTTGTACAGTTTAGCAGAAACCAGCAACATTCTTCTTCTGAAATTGTATGGTCGCCAAGCGTCACCAAATTCCCCAGGCACAGAGATTCAATTTTTTTAAACAAGCTAGCCTTCTAGCCAATCAAATAAAGAACAATAAGACTTACAACAACAAATCCCAGCTCAGAAGGGCATAGTCTATCCTCTCCTGCCACAAGAGTGTAGACCACAAACCTTCCTAATTTAAAATAACTGGCTTGAATCCCAAGTGCTTAAACCAGAAAAAAAAAACACTTAGGGCCAGATTCACGAAGGCTTGCATGGAGTCTAAGAGTAGAGTAAGACTCCATGCAGCCAACATGTCTGCCGAGCGATCCAGGAACAGCTGGCAGGGGTGTGCAAGTGAGCTCCTAAAACGACTCTTACACAGACATTGTTAGGTTATGCAAATTACCTCATTTGCTGCTGAAAGCTATGCAAATGAGGTAAATTTGCAATCCAGGAAACCCTAACCTGTTCGAGTAAGAGTAGTGTTATTTGCAGAAATGTACTCCGTTGTCAACAGAGTACCATTCTGCAAATAGCAAAACGGAGCCGTGACAGCTCAAAATAAAGGATGCAGCCAGTTGAGGAAGTATGCCAATGGCCAAATATATGGCCAGTGGCAATTCTTCCCGTTGCAAAATAAAAAAAATATATATATTTTTTTACCCCTATCTCCGAAGCTTAAGCATAGAGCAGTGTAGCGCAAAAGTGCTGCTCTCTAAAAACCATGAAAAGAAAAAATAAAAGCCACAAATAGGGATATTATTCAAAATAGTAAATAAACAAGTGGAAGCACTCGAAAATCACTAACAAAGTCAAAAGAAATGCTGTGATTACGGAGACTGCAAGCACAAACTGAATAATAATATATCCTCTTTATTCTCCGCGCAAATAACAAAACCACATAACATCAATCTTAAATATTAATTAAAATAGAAGATCAAATCTTTTAAGGAATAAAGTGCTTATAAGTGCAATATTTATATGATTCCTTTCTTTACTAATACAAAATGTAAGGGAACAACACCATCTATTGTCATAAAAAATATTACATTGAAATTTTTACTTCTTTACATTTTTGTAACCCTTATCTTTAATAGTGGCAAAATGGAAAGATAGTCATTTAACCCTAGGAATTTTCCTGCTTCCAGGGTTACTTGCCACCATAATTCTTCACACTCTATTCTTTCTTCCCATGGACCACCCCTAATATCATTCTTAATCTGCTCCAAGACTAAAAAGAAGAATTTATAACCTACACATACTCTAGAGTGTTTAAATAATGCATTTGTTTCTTTACCTTTGGATATATCATAAATGTGTTCGTATATTCTTTTTAGTGTTCTCTCCATTTTCCCCATATAAAAAGCATTACATTTTCCACATAAGGCAAGATATACTAACCCCTTAGTATCACAATTATAATATCCTTTACTTCTTATCCACCTATTTCTACTTTCCAAAAATATATCCCCCTTATTGATAATAAACTCACACTGATTACACCTTCCACATTGGAAGGTGCCTAATTTCCTTTCACCATTCCTGCAGGAGTTGTAATTATTATTGTTCTTGTTTTCTAAAATATTCCTTATACTTCTTGAATTCTTATAAACTACCTTAGGTATTATTTTAGGTACATTCTCCAAATCAGTAAGGGAGATAAATTTTTCCCACTCTTTCTGAAAAATCCCTCTTATATTATAATTAGTTGCATTAAATTCCAAAACTAGGGCTTGTTGAAATTCACCTATATTTTCCATCTCTTTGCACTCATTATAATTATGTATTATATCAATAGTGTTAACAGCCCCTTTTATAGGTTTAAATTTATTTTCTCTTCCTTTTTCTACCTCAATTCTAATAACATTAATGAATTCCTTAGGATACCCCCTATCTAAGAACATATTTTCAAGAAAATTACATTCTTTAATAAAGTCACTATCTAAACTTGTCATTCTGCTACCTCTAACATATTGTCCCATCACTATATTCCTTTTGCAATGTGCTATTCAAAATATTCAACTGCCATGCAAGTGAATGGCAGGCTGAAGACAACATAGCTACTGAGTAGAGGTTGCTAAGGGGGGAAGCTCAATCTAAGAGATGTAACCAAGCATTAGTAGGCAATCCTATGCAAATGAGGGTAAGGATAGTGAATCCCAATTTTACATGGCATATGAGCAAAGTCTGTGGAGTGTAAGAGTAGGATAAGGGGAGTATCAGAGTAGAAGATAGGTGACATCATGGGGGGTATGTATGAAAGACTGTAAGCTCATTGGAGCAGAGTGGCATGTGTTTGCTGTCAGTTACTCATCACTGGAAGAGGCGTGTCAACAGGTATCCTAGCTAAAGCCAGGAAATTGAAGGTGTATGCCGTGGATAACACTAAAGTTTCTTGTAGAAGTGCCTGCAATGTGTTTGCGTGCGGGTGCCCACCTGTAAATCTGAGTAAGACTGTGTGCACGCGTGTGCACCTGTGCACGTGCGTTTAAGCCAGAGTAAGCATGTGCAAGGTTGTTGAAATCTGTATAAGTGCGTTTGCAACTGTGTGCACGCGTAAAAGCTGGAGTCAGCAAGTGTTAGGCCGTGTAAGCATTTGTGTGCATGTGTGAGCTGGTGTGTGCCTGTTTGCACTTGTTTGCACGGTGCTGCCCCCTGTGGAAACAGAAAGGGAAATGGAAGCACAACAAATAGTAGGAAGTTAACCAAGGTGAACTAGCAGAGCTAGCAGATGAAAACAATCAGAATCAGCCAATTACACAGGCAGTACACTAGCCCAGCCCAGCCCAGCACTTAAAACTCTGCAAACAACTTTCCACCATGTTTTCCTCAGAGACACTGCAACATTGCAGTAAACTAAGAGAAGTGAAAACTTAAAAAGCTTTACTGAGACAAAGAAATATTAGGGGCTGCCATTGCTGTTATAAGGCGACATATGGAACATGCTGAGGGTGGTGACAATGCGAATGCTGCTGAGCAACCCACAGTGAGGAGACAGAGAAGAGTGTACAGGCCCAGGGTAACCTACCAGGGGCTACATGAGCTGGAGATAGTGGAGCGCTATAGAGTGGACAGAGACCTCATGCAGCAAATTGTTGAGCTGTGCAGGCCACGCCTCACACACAGAACCAACAGAGGGGAACCCATCCCAGTGGAAACCAAGGTATGTGTTGGCCTAAGTATACTAGCAACAGGTACCTTCCAGAGACCAACTGGTGATATGATGAGGATTTCACAGGCATCAGCATCCAGGGTACTGCACCAGTTCCTGAATGCCATGTCAGCACATGTCAGTGATCATGTATATTTCCCCAATTCCTGTGAGGTATTGGCCAGCAATATGCATCTTTTCCAGCAAATAGCGGAATACCCGATGTAGTGGGTGCAATAGACTGCACGTATATATGCATCAAAGCACCAACTGGTGAGCGGGGTAGGGCCTACTTTAACCGCAAGGGCTTCCCCTCCATCAACTGCCAGGTCGTGTGTGATGCCCAGGGCATAATAATGAATGTGTGTGCTGGCTGCCCTGGAAGCTACCATGATTCCCATATCTGGCATCTGACATAGCTGTACCAGACATTTGCCAATGTGAACATCCCTCATGGTCACCTAGTGGGAGATGCTGGATATGCACTGGAGCCATGGCTGATGACACCCATCAGAAATGCACACACACCTGAACAGGAATGCCATAATGAGGCACACGTACAAACATGAAATGTAATCGAGCATGTGTTTGGGCTGCTCAAGTCATGGTTCTGGTGCCTGGACACATCTGGTGGAGCCTTGCAGTACTCACCAACTACATGTACCCAAATAGTCATGGTATGTGCTATGCTACATAATATGATCCTGCGAAAACAGCTGCAGTAGGATCAGCATAGGGCTGGGCCAAACAGCCCCCCACCATTGCCAAGGCCATCACAGGCAGAGCGTGACTCGGAGGAGGAACAACCTGAGCCTGCCCCAGTAGGCAGAAGGAGATGTGCCCAGTATGCTTTGGCCTTTGCAAAGAGGCAACGCATAGCACATACACTGGCTCAGTAGAAACCCCAGAAATGATACCTCTCTCTGACTCGCACATATAGTAAAAGGGATGCCTAACTTGACACTACCTGTTTTCAAACATGTATAGAGAGTGTACTATGTGCATCTGTACTATAGTGCCCTTTTTGGAGACTAGGAAAACACCTTAAAAGTGTTATATTCCTGTTTGGCAAGTCTGATGATGTCAGCATCCTACAAATATAGCAGTGGAAATACAAACTCCTAGTAAAGCATATAGTGCGTCATGTTAATGCGTACTTCCCTAGTATCATAACATAGTTAGGTAGGTGTTTGAATCCTGCAATTGCTGACTGTGTGTGTGTGTGTGTGTGTGTGTGTGTGTGTGTGTGTGTGTGTGTGTGTGTGTGTGTGTGTGTGTGTGTGTGTGTGTGTGACACTGTTGGTCAATGTGTTGTGGGTTTTGCTTTTACTACTGTATGACATATCAGTATAACAACAGTATGTGCATTGCACACTTCAGGTATCTCTGTGGCAAATACATATATGTACATGTGACCTCAATTAGTTCATAGATGTGAAGCCTGCTTTCTACATGAATACATCTGTTATCTTTGACAGATTGTGCTGCTGCTTCTCAGACCTTCGGTCACATATGTATGTTTGTGACAAGGCCAGCCACTGTAGTAATCTGTGGCCTAGGTCATCTGTGTCACACACACCCATGACAGTTTCTATAGAATAGTGTGAGTGAGGGTTCATGCCTGGGGTATATTTCAGACATGTTCAAACACAACAATGTCTGTCAATAATGGACATTCATCATAGGTGTACAACAACTTTGTAGATATGCATACAGACCCCTTATTGCTTATGTGATACACAGAGGGACTTCAGAATACCTATGGAAATGTGAATACCAAAGGACAGTTGACATAACACTTGGCTGTATGTACACATCGGTACCAGTTCTACATGTTGGGGGCTACTACCTATGTGGTACTGTCAGGATACTATGTTCAGTAAATGTGGATGACTATGCTATAGTTGGCTTATAGCTTTACAGCATGGGTTGGACAACAGGTATCTGTCTATATGATACCCTTGTGGAGGATAAGTGTCTCATCAGGAGAATGCATTGTAGACCACTGTATGCATTTGCAGATTTGGACGGACATATCCCTAGTGTGTTTGCTTGTACATAAGAGGGCTATATGCCAAACAGGAGTGGTCCCAGGAATTGGTGGCGGTCAATACCACTGGTTACTGGTATAGTATAGTACCGGAAGGATCCAAATGCTACTGAGTTTCCTACATCAGTGTGTCAGTTGTCAAGACATCATCTAACGATTGGTTATAGTCAGGCTGTTGAGGTTATGTATACTACCAGAATGCAAACCAATGACAGATAGTAACAGTATCACCCACAGCATAGTGTTAAACCATGTCATACACACATGTGTACCCAAGTTAAAACATATGTGTAGTAGAATGCATACTGGCCACCAATGGAAACTATGAAGTGTTAACACTGTGTAAAACAGGGCATGTCACCCTTCCCATGTGTCCACTATGCACGTACATGCAGACAGTGCACCTCCACCATGTTCACAAATGTACACCTGCAAATCTGTACTGCACACATCACACACATACTGTCTACTCACCAACACATGCTGCCAAAACTACACACATCAGCCAAGTGGCACATGGGCAGACAATACATTTTTGGAATTAACACTGGTGTAAATTATACTACATTGATAATCATAGCTTTAATGCATCATGCCTGCTCAGATATACCTACAAGGATATCATTACACTGTACTGTTGACAACATGCTAACATTGCTACACTGCTATAAAGTCACCCTGTGCATCAGCACCATGTTAGCCTGTTCCTGCATCAATGTTACAAATGACAGGAGGTGGCACAGTTTCATCATATGCACAGGGTGTGTTGTTGGTTTGCCAGCGCCCAACACTGACCCATCCAATCCGACATGTATGTGTGTGTGTGTGTGTGTGTGTGTGTGTGTGTGTGTGTGTGTGAGGGACAACAGTACAGCATGGGTCAATGTTGATGTAATGTGTGTGTGTATGTGTTAGCCCTAGGTGTTTGGTTTATGTGTGTGTCTGCATGCACACAGTTCCACCATGTGGTTGCCATATACAGGAGGTTGTGGGACAGCCACAGACTGTACCTGCCATGCTGTACAGATCACCATCTCTGGCCACGGACACAGTACTTGTGCCTGGCAGGGGTGCCATGGACAGTATCGGGTACTAAGCCAGACTGGGTACTATCATCAGAGGCAGAGGGATGTCAACTGGACCCATGTCCCTGCTGGGACTGGCCAGAGCCACGTGCACATGGTCTTCTATGATGGTATATTGACAGCCCAGCCCCAACATTGCCGGGGCTGGTACTACCACTATGGGAGTGGCTGTGACTTGTGTGTCATCCGCGACGACTGACAGCCGATGATGTTGCTGACATACATCCACGTCGACGTTGCAGCCGTTGTGCACTGTCCTGGCACATGGACATGACATTGTGGAGGACATCTAATGTCTCCCCCCAATGTCTATCAATGACCTCGGTGTAATTATGGATGGCACCGGCAAGGTCACGGATACTGTCATTGATAGCGGTGTTATAGGCCCTCTGCACCCTTAGTCCCTGTCTGATGTACCATTCCATACATGCCTGTGCATGCATTACAGCCTGGAAAATACCTGAGGTTGTAAGACCTATGGGGGCACGTCTGCCAGGGGCATTATAACCAGCAGTGCTCCCATGAAAACCCCTGGACATCTGCCTATGTGGTACTATTCCAGGAATCTGGGTATGGCTGCTGTGAGGGGATGCATGTGCCATAGATACCACACTATCCTGGTCAATGCCTACTGTATGCTGTCCCTCAGCTAAGGCCATTGGTGATGAGGGATGTATTGGCAGTATGAATGTGAGCATAGATGGGGTGGATAGCTGTGTACTGTCGATTGGCGGCCCAACAACAGACCCTATCAAACCTGCCTGTGCCACAACACATGTATCATCATTTCCACTATTTGTGGCAGTGTCTTCAGGTTCGCTGCTGCACTCAACCAACACAACCTCAGCACCTGTGAGAGGAAGACAGGAAACACACTTTACAATCTGTACATGATGTTAGCACACATGCACACATGAACACATGCACATATGCACACATGCACACATGAACACATGAACACATGCACACATGAACACATGCACACATGCACACATGCACACATGAACACAAATGCACTACTCACTAAAGTAGACACACACACACACACACACACACACACACACACACACACACACACACACACACACACACCAACAGCAATCCAGAACATACCCATTAGTGGTTGATGGTGGAGTACAGTATCACAAGCCAAAAAGTCCTATCACTCGTGTCAGCATGCAGGATGTGTGTTGCTCAACAGCATGCAGTGCGAGTGTAGAGAGTCCTTGTTAATAACAGTATACATGTCTTTGATGCATGTGTGTTGTTCAATGATTGGCCTTACCCTGGAACGCAATGTGCACATGGACCCAACATTGCTGTGCAAGTATTAAATGCTTTTCAATGTCCTGTGCACCATCACTCACAGGTATACATAACATGGCTGGATGCACACAACTGTCAGGTGTATGGCAATGAATGCTATGTGTAGTACTGTAGTTACTGTAACTGGATGTAGTGTAGTACCATGAGCCATCATCAGGCAGCATCATGTGGTCACTCAAGGCCACTAATGTGTGCCACACTGGCAACTATCTTGCTGTACCTAAACTGCAGCACTATGGCTACATTAACCATTTCACAGGCAGTTGTTACATGGGTATGTAAGGTGTTCAACAGGGAGCATTGCCTAACATGAATGTGTTGTATGTTGAAGAGTGTCGCACTGCCCCGTGATAGGCGTCTACCCCTCAGGTATAGTATGTGTGCTATATGGATGACATTTGAGATGCTGGAGTCTGACCTTACAGCAGGTGTCTACATACGCCATGTGTATCGTATTAACACGTACTGTGTATGACAAAGTGGTGCATGTTGTGTGCATGTGTATTGACTCTGCCTATACAATGTCCACTACAGTGTACCACACTTGTTTGGGATGCTCTGTGTATTGCATGTGTTTGAGACAGCTACTCATGTTACTGGGATGTGCATAGTTCAAACATCAACAGGTGTCCGTAGAACCAATGCACGGCCAAAAAGACTAGGAAAAAACGAAAAAGCCAGCAAAAATGGACAGGCGCCACATCCAAAATGATGTTTATTCACATAGGAAAAAATTATTCCTATGTGTATGAAATTGTAACAAACAATTTACAAAACGTTCAGACCGGTTTCGGCTCCTAAGAGCCTTCTTCAATGATACAAAAAAGACAAAAACTTGTAGATATCAGTATACAAACATATATATGGTTCAGCCCCACAAAAGAACCAATGAATACACTCCATTTATAATTGGTCATTAAGACCAGGTGAAAACAATGCTCCCAATTTAATGATCCATTTTCTCTCCTTTAAACTAAGCAATTCATTCCAATGAATTTTGTCTTTGCATTTGCCTTTTATACAATCAATAATGACAAATTTAAAACATGCAGATTTGTGTTTCAAACTATGTTTATAAAGTGCATTACTGATACGTTTGTTTTTAACATCACTCAAGTGTTCACATATTCTCAGACGAAAAGACCTGGAGGTCTTTCCTACATAAAATGCAGAACAATTACAGGTCACCAAATAGATGACCCATTCAGTGCTACAATTAGCCCAGAATTTGATATCAAAGACTTGTGGAGTGTTTTTACTGCTAAATTCACAAGTATGTGAAACCCTGATGCAAAAAGAGCAGTGCCCACAAGGTGAGCACCCAACAATGGGTTTGCCTAGGAGGGACAGTTGGACGGAAGCAATAGAATCAGAACCCACTCTCTTATAATGACTGAACTTAGAGCCAATAGTTTGTCCCCTTCTGAATGAAAAGGAACATCTATCTAAGAGAATAGAGTTCAATTTTGGATCTGCTTTAAGCACGTTCCAATGTCTATGTATAATATTTTTAAAACCCTGTGTATTACGTCCATATGTGGTCACCAAACGCAAGGTCTGTGAATCAGGATTTTTATTGTTCCTGTCTCTATAAGATAATAAGTCATCTCTATTTAAATTGGATGCCCATCTTTTAGTTGCATACACAGAACCTGGACGATAACCCCTCCTAATAAATCTATGTACCAAATCATCCCGGGCTTCAACAAAGGACTGTTGACTAGAACAGATTCTTCTAGCTCTTATGAACTGGGACTTAGGTATGTTCTGGATGATATGTTGTGGGTGGAAGCTGGTAGCATGTAATAATGAGTCAAATTCAGGGAATTTTCTGAACATCCTAGTTGATAAAGTGTTGTCAACATTTCTAGTCACCTCAACATCAAGAAATGTGATCCTTGATGCGTGACAAGTCAACTTGAATTCTATTCCCCAAATATTGTTGTTTAGATATTCAAGAAACTCCATAAGATACAATTCATCAGCTTTCCACACCAACCAACAATCATCCAGATACCGACGCCAAATGTCCATCTCGCACATATAGATATTATGATTACAATCATAAATTATAATTTCTTCTATATATGCCATGAAAAGATCTGCATATATGGGTGCAAAAGATGCACCCATAGCAGTACCTTTGATTTGCCAATAGCAATTCTTTTGAGAATAGAAAACATTACTGGACAAAACATGCTCGGTAAGACATACCAAAAATGTATTAAAGCCTGGTCGATATAAACCTGATCTAGTCAACCAATAGTCCAATGCTTGTAAACCTGCCCAATGTGGGATGTTGGTATAAAGAGAGGTAATGTCCAAAGTGCATAATAACCAATGTGATTCAAGTTGGGTATTGTTAACAATATCCAAGAATTGGGTGGTATCTTGGATCCTAGCTCTAATAAATACCAATAGTGGTTTCAGATACTGGGTTAAGTATACAGACAATGGTTCAGTGAGAGACCCATGTCCAGAAACAATGGGCCGACCTGGTGGATTAGTAACGTCCTTATGAATCTTGGGTAACAAATACAAGTATTGTTTCAATGGTGAAACTACCACTAATTGTTCTTTCGTAGATTGTGTAATGATACCCTCATCAACCGCCTCAGTCAAAAATTGGTCAATATCAACCTTAAATTGAGATGAGGGATCCAAAGGCATTTGTCTATAATATTCCTTGTCACCCAATTGCCTCAAAGCCTCATTGTCATACATAACCCTGTCTAAAACCACCACAGCTCCACCCTTATCAGCTTGAACAATAACCAAATCTTTATTGTTCACAAGCTCATTCAAACTATGTATCTCATCCATAGACAAATTGTTATAAGAAACAGGTAAATCTTTAAGATGACAATGTAAATCCTGTAGGACATTTTTTTGAAACACACCCACTAAATGTGCCATCGGTGGATTAATTGTGGATTTTTTAAATTTGAAATCCTGTAACGTATCACAAACATTATTCTCAAAAAATATTTTCAAATTCAAAATCCGACAAAAATTAATCACATCCTGGGCCAAGGATTGTTCAGAAACAAAAAACCCAGGAACAAAATTAAGCCCCTTGTTTAGCAATCTGAGTTGACCATTGGTTAGTACCACAGAAGAGATATTGTGGACATTGGAATTAGAAGTTACTGTTGTGTCATGATTTTCAACAATGTTTCCAAACTCTGTTTGGAAGTTTCTTTTCTTATGCTTCCGCCCCCCTCGTCTGTATCTAAATTGTGAGGGTGTGGACAGTTATCCCTTTTGGCCCTAGGCGCCCCATCACTGGAGTATTCTTCCAATTCACCTTCAGTGTTGGAAGAAGTATCCTCACCAGAGGTGCCACTAGAAAAACTTAAATTTTTCTTTAAAATAGATTTTGGCCTTTTTCTCTTGGGAGTGGGTGATCTTTTGTCATATTTATTGTCATCTCTGGGTAACCTAAAAGAGACATTCTTAGATGTATCGAATGGTTTACCCCTCTCATAATCACCCACATCCCTGAGAAATTTCTTAATTTTTCTGTCCTTTAGAATAACTTCCATCTTAGACAAATCAGTAGTAAGTTTTTTAACCTGAATTGCAAAAGAATCACAGGTTTCAAATTTATTAGATTCTAAACAAACCATTTCCAAGTTTTTGATACCTATTTGCACCTTACGTTCATAAAAATTAGCTAAAGCATCTACAAATTTGGAAGAAGCTAATTGTTGAATATGCCCCCAGTCCTCACTAAGTTGGTCATCAATATTGGAAACCAAGGGTTGTATCTTGACCCTAAGACCCCGTGGAGTAATATGTTTCTCCTGATATGCTTTAAATAAATGCAAATGCCACACATTAGTCCTAACAATCTTCATATTCTTACCTAACTTTGCAAAAAATATCTCACATTGTTTATCTAAATCAGGTACCACAGTCACAGAAGTAGATGACGATTCACGTTTGTCCAAACCAAACACAGATAGATCATCCACATCAGAGGACAAACCCTGTATAATGGGTGAAAGTGCCATATTCTGGACTTGAAAACCAAACACAACCAAACCAAAAGAAATATGTCAACAAGTCTGAACAAATATGTCACTTAATAAAAGACCAGTGTTAATTATATCTTGATATATATACTGAACCCAAATATATATATCTCATATATAATCCAGCCTGTACACAATAGATATGGCATAAATAATAAATCCACAAAGGACTAAATAGATCCAAAGCAAGACCGTTATACACAAACTTACCCAAAACCAAAAAATGTAGTATGACTTGGTGTGTGTATAAGTCTTATGGATCAAAATCCTATATAACCACCAATAGAATAAACAGCCAGAATAGTTCCACAGAAAACATGCAGATCATGCATTATTTGTAGGTGTTTTACATGTGTATATGGCCTACAACTCACCTATGACATGCACATGTTATTTGCTATATTAAATGTAGAACACTCACCAGCATGGGTCTGCTGTCTTGCTGTCACACCAGAGGGACCTACAAGGATATGAGACAGTTTGTCAGTGTCAACAACTATGGCATTGCTGCTGTGAGTTTGCAATTTTACAGTAGTACAACGGTTGACAGTCACAGGCATACAGATTATGTTCCATATTATCAGTATTGCCTGTGACTGTCAACCGTTGTACTACTGTAAAATGGTTGACAGTCACAGGCATACAGATTATGTTCCATATTATCAGTATTGCACAACACCAGGCTCCACATCTTCTAAATACACAGTACACATCTGCATGTTCTAACAATCAAGCTAACAGTAGTCTACAGATATGCCATGTTACCTGCACGCTCCGCATCAACTTGCTGGGTGACTCCGGCCTCCATGATGACACATGTCTGTTGTAGTGGTTGGCCAGGGGCCACCATGCTGAGGAGCAGCTCTTCCACTCTGGTGATGGGCGGATGTAATGCTGCACCACCACCTGCGGCAAGCTGTTGTCTGCGGATATCGGAGGCATGCTGCCGGACATGTCTAATTAAATCATTGCAGTGATGGCGTACCTGCTCATAAGTCCAGTTATACATGCCTATGTCATTAGCCTGATGGCCAACATCTTGCCACAGTGCAGTGCGCTCATGCTGGTCCTAGCTGGTTCAGGAGAACAGCAGGGTGTGATGTTGTACTGGGGTGGATATTATGAGTTCCTCCTCTTCAGGGGAATATGCAGGGTTGTGATGGTGAGACATGTCCCTGGAAGACAATAAAACAATTATTGTGAGCAAGTCATGTGGCACACTTAACATTCTAAAGTACAGATATCAATGAAATGCCATATATAGCAATCTATTAGCTGTCAGTAGATACACACTTTTAATACCACATATCAGTGCTCAGCCCACAACTGCCTGACAGTGCCTGGCACATTCTATATATTAAACCATGTTCTGCACAGCAACAAAGTGAAACCAGTATGTAAGACTATACAACAGTACATGGCACACTGTATGTGACACACTGCACCACCTAGCCACAGGAGGTATATATGAAGCTAATGCATACAGAAATATGTCATCCACTGAAATGATTGTAAAGTACAGTTACAGTACTACCAGTACACCACACTACTTGTTGATAGCAAACCCCTAAGTAACATATGTGCACATTCATCAATATAGGTGGCATACTGCTGTACTACACTATACATGTTGCTAGATATGCATTTATATCCTGTAACACACATACGACCGAGGCCATGTTACAGGCATACCCACACACACATCAGACATACCTACGAGACACAAAGGTATGGCAACCCAGATGAGCTTTACCTGTGTACCATACAGTACTGTGTGTCAGCACTTACAAAACCTTATGCCTGAGGTATGTAATGTGTGAGGACTACAGGTAAAAAACAAAACAGTGTTTCCAAGCAATGTGGATATACACCATACTGTGCTGTTTAGGCCTACAGCTTCAGGTAGTACTACAGTTCATACGGGATTTGTATTCACTAGTGTTAACAATCAATAAGCATACATGTACTGCTTTAGCCTACAATGGCACACTTACAATGGCACACTCCAGTCAACACCATGGGACTATGTCACACTGTATGCCATACTGCTTTTCCTGCCTAGCAATAGCATGCATATCTTTTGCGGGGATCAGAGCTAAAACAGTACATACCATGATATAAACAGTTTCCCACTAGGCTATCACACATATACACTACATTGACACATTCACCTACACATTCACCATCACACTCAGTCAACCTCACATAGCAATTAATGCAACATGCACATGCGTGTGTGTATTAGGTCCTAGGTAGCTAATAGGCTATTAGCCGTAGGGCCTATAGAAGCCTAGCCATATGGTACCCAGCCCTTCAACACCCATGTAATTTAAGTTCATGTACCCCTGTCATGCAGAGCCACAGAGGTGATTCCCGGGTTGTATTTCCTATCTCACATCCATTCATCATGGTTATTCATGATGACTGCTAATGGGGACCTTTCTTTGCTATTGATAGGTAGTTAGTTCCAGAGTATGGCATGTGTCTGAGATGAGAATGTATCACTCCAGTATGTTCTGCTTTTTGATGTTACAAGGTTTAGATCAGTACAGTGTGTAGCTTGTAGGGATTTTGATCTGTTTACATGGAGCATGTCCAACACCTGTGGGTTTGGCATAGCTTTGTATGTTAGGCAGAGGTTGCCTCTGGGTAGGCGGTATGCAACACAGTGTAGCTGTGGTTTTGTAAGACTCAGTTAGACTACACAATTTACATGACTAGTGTGGCACTGTGATTATCAAAAGGGACACAACTGTCCACCTGTGTCCCGTGGTCTCTTATCACACTTTCGGTGTTGAGTAGACTACCACCTATGTGGTAGTTCATGGGTACAGGGTTTTCAACAAAAGGGATGGCAATACATTTACAACATTGAGCTTGAGTGTACATACAAACATCCATTGGTGTACATATAGATTTACATATAGGCACATATACAGTCCACCTTTCATGGTGGGAATATCAATTATGCAAAGGTTGAGAGGGATACAGTTATGTAATAATATTGCGCAGTCTTTTGAAGAATATTCTCAGCCCATGTATCATTAGCAGGACTCCCTGTCTGGAAGACTAAAAACTTAACAAATCATACCCACAGTGTTTAAACACCACATGTCATATACCAGCACTGTATGCTGTCTTGTTTGCCACACACTACAACCTACATAAAAATATGCACATAACAACCTTCACCAACATATATATATGTCCACCCTTCACAAACAGTTGCAGTATGTCCCTTTCTCTATGCACATGTCAAGATGCTAATATATCTGACACATAAATATCTCTCCATATGTGTGTGCCATACACACACAAGGTCCACACTGTTGTAAGTCCGTAGACCTCACGGATGACCTGTTGGGCCTTGTTACAACATGAACAGTTGTCACATGTGTGCATAACAGTAATATTACAAGGAGTATTTATAGCTGCTAATGCTACATTACTATACTAGCCTGGTAGAGCAGTTGCCAATGCTAAGCTACCATTATATGACTATCATGCATGTGTTACTCTGTCACATCCAGGTTTATATAGCTGTTTGCACTACTCCCCCAAACAGCCTTTATGCACAGTACTGTACAGAACATAGATGACATGATCAGATGTTTGACATTTAATGCTGAGCTACATATGTCACAGTTATGTCCCACTGCACACAGCTACACACTAATTTGTCCATGGCAGTAGTCATGCATGGCATCAGTGCATACATACCTACTGCTGCCACATATGTATGTTTCAAAGTATTTACAGTACTCTTCATAAACATCTGATGTAGTCCTATACACAAGGACGAAAACGCACGTTGATTCTTGGTTTTAAAAGCGTTAACAAAAGATATTCGTGTTTTTATCTTGGTCTGTTTTTACCATTGTTTGAATAAACTGCTTGGACGGAGTTTCAACGCTTTCTGGCACTGTATTTTTACTTTATCTTCATAAACATCTACTACTTGCCAGTAACCACATATCTGTTACATACCTGTTTGTCACTTTCAGGTCCATCTGTGTATGTTTTGACAATCTTTTTTTTTGGTATAGAGTAAAGTTTGCTTTTACTTAATTTTCTTTGGTTATTACTTAAGGTTTTTTTTTTACTTAATTAATATTTTGGGTTAGTAATTCAGTAAATTTGTTTTACTTAATTAAACATTTGTATTATTAAGTAATATTTTTTTTTTACTCCTCTCCAGGTTTACAGATGCTATAACACATGCAATGTAATGATTGCATGTGGGGATAGCAAGTACAGTCTGCTTTTATAGTTTTCTGCACATGTGCATGTGATGCCCTCTGCACCAATTGGTGCCGAGCATTTGGTAAATGCATACAGCCTGCTGTGTGGTAATTGCAGTACTCACTGTCATGGCAACACAATGCTATAAATTGCTAAGTTATGTAGGCGTATCCCATTCAGATTTCCAGAGTGGGGCCCATGCTTGTTTGCTGTGGACACTGTTGTTTAAGTCAGAAGGTTGGTATACTTCTTATATCTGAAGCTAGAGGTGTAGACAGTGATGTACATGTTGTACTCAGACCTGACTGTTGCCACTTCCAGTACAGAACTATCAGTGTAGAGTTTAACTCACCCCTACAAATGCTTACACAAGATATATGTGAGTATGTAGTTTCTTTTCTACTTATATAATTAACTGCCATACAAAAGTAGTTATTGAGAAGTATTCTTTTGGCACATGAACTGTTTGTGAACTGTTATACTGTGCATATTAATGTATTCACTTCTGCAGGGTTTGTGTTTTTTATTGTTGACATTAGCACAGGATTCTCAGGAAAACTGGACAATTCCAGTACTGAGTATGCCTACCTACATCCTTGGTAGACCATAAACACACATGTATATTTAAAATTTGGGGGGGGGGATGCAGACATACAGAGAGCATTATGTATTATTGTGTGAGTGTTATCCTACTGGACTGAAAGGATTGGTGTGTACCTGTCAGTTTACCAAGGCAGGTGGTCTGTCTGCATAGTTCCCAACTGTGAACCTATCCAGATGGTAACCAGATGTTAGCCTGTTATTCTTTGTCTGTGCAACCCACAGGTGTTTTCAGCACTGGTACAATGGCATTGTTACAGTCAGTTGCTACCAGTACATGGCTACATCCTTTGGTATTTCTGTGTTGTACTCCTACATCAGGGTATGCTTGTGGAAGTCCTCCTGAAGCTATTTGCAGAGTGTGTAACAGCTGAAAAGCTGATATGCTTCTGTGTTTGTGCCTCTGCCAGGCCTATGAAACACTCAGATACATATTTGCATGGAGTCAGGGATAGGTAGTTAAAAGTGAGGTACACCTTCCAAATAATAGAGACAGTAAGTGTAGACTTGAGTGAAGCAGTGCATATGGATTAGTATACCTTTTATGAAGTACAAGTAGTGTCTACTGTTATTATTGTCATTATTCATTGTGTAATACCCCACCTTTCTGACTAACATCAGTAATTTTCAGAGGGATTCAGAGGGACACAGCTAAAATATGTTTCACAATCAGGGACATCCCTGAAAAGTAGTCACAGTTAGGAAGTATGGCCTCTGCCCTAATCAGATATGCCAGTGTTTGTCCTGCTATGATACTGTGTGGGGGTTGTAAAGTGCCTCTATAACATTATTTGCAGCTAGAATGGCTGCTTCTCTTATCACAGTCATGTAAGGCAATTCCACAGCAATTGCTGGTAAAGATCCACAGAACAAGCTTTGTGTTATGGCCTTCCTATTTTTCCTTTACATTCACTCATTGTATTACATGATATATTTATTTCAGCACCAAGTTAGTGTATGTCTGCTGTGGCTTAGTGGTACTTCATGCAGTCTAGTGTGTCCAAGGTCTGGGGTTCGAGACTGACAGAGGTGTTTTATTTTGCTGCTGAGCAGAACAAGGGCCCTGACATACAGGGTGACTAAGGCACTTTTAAGCAGTTGTAAGTGGGTTTGCGTGAGTTTGCACGATGCTTAGCGATGCTTAGCTAAGCACACACATGCGCACAGTCGCTCAAACCCGCTAACTACTGCTTAAAAGTGCTTACTCCCACTAACCCCCGTGCTAATTTCTTTGAAAGAAAAGAAAATGGGGAGATAGGAAAGTGGTGAAAAAGGGGGCACAAAAAGGGAAAGACAGTAGGGAAACCAGCTCGGGATGTGCAGGACAGGTATAGGGAAGGTCCATAGCTGCCCATTTCTTTACCAGCAACAGCTGTGCATATGTGAGGTATTTGGAGTGAAATTTGAAACCTTCCACCCCTGAGAGAGGGGTGAGGACAGCAAAGTATGTTGTACTGCCAATTATAATTATCAGTTCACATGTCCAACAGACGTGTGTGCGAAATGGGCAGCTATGTATGGGGCATAATTTTTTTGTGAGAACAGATTGCCCTTTTTTTCTTTTTTTTTTCAGGTGAGAGTGGAATGTGAGGTAGAGGAAGTAGGTATATTTGGGGAGGTAGGTTGGGGAGATAAACAGACAAGACAAACAAGACGCATACAGGGGCGGAGTATGACACATGGGGTGGGTGAACACAATTGACGGGGACGGATGTTTGGAAATCGCAAGCCCATGAGCCCACAGATGGTAACAGTGGAACTGAGATCCCCACCCATGGGCAGTCCCCACTGCACCTTCACAGCCCCGAGGGTGGCTGTGCTGGGGGCTGCATAGGAGGGGCAGGCTCACCCATGAGTTGTGCCACTCTCACCTCAAGCTGGCATAGGGGATCAGCGACTAAATGCTGGATCTCCCTACGCACCACAACCCAGACGTTTCGGAGGGTGACAGGTGGCCCTTCTCCACCCACGCTTGCACGGGGGGATGAGCCCCATCCCCTACAGTGCTTCCACCCAAAGGTGGCACAGGACCAACGGAGGAGGGGAGCCCAGGCTGGGCACCAGACCTGCTGGTGCCAGGTGCAATCGCCAGCTGAGGAGTGACAGGTGGGTCCGCTGGGACTGGCCTTCCCATACGTTCTGTGATTAGATGTGTTTAATTACAGCATAGACAACAGCATTCCAAATTAGTTGTAACAGCATGCAGTAATATTCCCATTAACCCAACACACCAGGGTTCCAACAGTTGAACAGCAAGCATAACACATGCATATATTGAACGACAGTGGACATTACAACAGCATGCAGGGATGATTGATGGCAACAGGCCACCAAGATTGTGGTGTTTGAACAAGGCACATGCATCAAAGTAAATGCAGATATTTATGGAACAATAGGACATATGTCCCAACAAATGTTTTGAGATTAGACATACCCATTGAGGTGTGGAATTGCATTGTTTATGCACATACAGTAGGGTGTAAAAAGAAACCTCCATTATTTATTTATTTATTTATTTTATTTTACATTTGTTAACCGGGCTAGTCTAGCTGGATATATTTCCATTTTCAGTAGAGGCCCGGGGAGAAAAGCTCCACATATAGAGATTACAGATTACAGACTGGTAGGACTTAGACAAGGAATATTAAGTACTTTTACTCTACACTACATTCCTATTGACTGCAGGTGTATATCCCCTACATGTATTATTACACTAGGCAACATGCATTAGGTTGTGTAATGGGTTTAGCTAGTTCATTATATACCTGACCTATATCTGACATACCAACTGCTCAAGATGCAGATGTTATAGCTACATAGTTATATATTTTATTTATACTTATATATCTACATATCTGGATGTGTTCACGTGACATTTTCAGTAAAATTTCTACAGAACCCTACATTTCATGTAGCACACTCACATTTCTGGGGAACACATTAACAAGCTACTCATGTGCCAGATTTACCTATGCATGCCAGCCATTAACCAACTGTTGAGGACTGTATATATGCTTCACAGCTACTAGCACTTCCTTCATCCACTTTATATGGGACTGCCCAACTGTGGGTTGACATCACTTAATACAACAGTACTATTTATATAATGCAGGGGTACAGCAACATTTCAAAGTAAGTGACACAGACACACTCCAAGTATTATACCTTTATTAATTACATTACACACTTTTTTACAGGCTCTCTCCTTCATTTGATATTACAGTTCATACGGAAGATTTATTCAAGACATATACCTTTATTAATAGGTTACAACACTCTTTTTCAGGCTCGCTCACTTATTTTATATGACAGTACATGCAAAGATATTATTCCACACTTATTTTACCTTTATTAATGGGTTACTACACTCTTTTTCTGGCTCTCTGACTTATTTTATATAACAGTACATGCAGAGAAATTATTCAGGGCATTTTATGGCTGTATTATTGGGCTACAACACTTTTTTCAGGCTTTCCCACCTATTTTATATAACAATACATGCAGAATAATTACTAACCTGCCTGGTGGCGCAGCCTTAGCAGCCTATCTGCATAGGCTTGCTGATTCACAGCATGGACACCTGCAGCTGTGAAGTAAATGGAGGGATATTGAGACATACCTATCCATTATATAGACTAAATTAGCATGTATTACATACTGCATTCCATGGCTACCTAATCAGTAGTGGGGCATCTTGCATGTCACGGGCCTCCTGTATCCATTGGTACAATAGGTCCTGCTTCCGTCTCCTCAGGTCTGCATGGTGGTGACGGACCTGCTCACCAGTCCAAGGGACACCTGCAGCACTGGTGAGATCATGAGCTAACTGTTCCAAGCCTCTGCTTTGTACTCCGTCCCTTGGAACTGGACCTGCAGGAGTCTTGACTCATGATGGTGAACAAGGAGCAAAACCATGTATTTTGACTCCTTGATGCCCCAGCATTGTGCTTGAAAGCAAGTATCCTCTCCAGCACCAGCAATTCTAACTGCAGATGGGAGCTACAATCAGTTCATAGGTTCGTACTAGGCTATCTGCCCTAGGGCATTTATAAGCCTAGCCAGAATGTGTTTGGCTTTCGCCACCCATTTTAAATTTATTTTGCTATGCCCTTTTTCAAGGTTAGTATACTGTGCCTCTGTCTAACAGTGACACAGAAGTGATACCCAGGGTAAACCTACGAACTCCCATCCACTCATCAAGATTCCTCTTGAAGAGAGTCAATGAGGGACTCTGCCTAACCTGGACTGGGATTTTATTCCAGAGTGAAGGGAGCCTCTGGGTTATGAATCTGTCCCTCCAGCATGTCCTATTTATTTCAGTGCTGAGGTTCAAGTCTCTCGAGCGCGTAGCTCGATGAGATTTGGATTTTCTGAGGTGCAGCATGTCCATTAATTCCGGGTCGGACATGGCTTTATACATCAGGCACAGATCGCCTCTGAACAGGCAGTATGCCACTGAGTAGAGCTGGAGTTTCTTTAACCAGGCAGCATATGGCATCTGTTTGAGCCCTTTGATCCTCTTGGTGAGGTACTTTTGGGGTCTTTCCAGTTGCTGCAGGTGTCTGGTAAGGTACATCCCAAAAGGGGCATTGTACTCAATTATGGGCCTGATGAGGGATGAGTAAAGAGGCACAATGACCTCCCCTGATCTAGATGTGAATCCCTTCATGATTAGGTGGGCTATATAAAATGTTTTTCTAACCACTTTGGCTACGTGGTTGTCAAACGAGAGATTGCTATCAACTTGGGTCCCCAGGTCCCTAATTACTTCTTCCGTACTTAATGGATTGCCACCTATGTGGCAATTTGTGGGCACTTTGTTTTTGCCAAAGGGGGTGACTATACACTTTTTGGCATTTAGCTTGAGGCCATGGCTCTGGCACCAGTTGTCTGTTTCTATGAGGCCCTTTTGGAGGATGCTTGTGTCAGCTGGAGAGTCGATTATGGCGCCCAGTTTGCAGTCATCTACGAACTTGGTCAGCCACAGTCCTTCCATGTTGGCCTGTACCTCCGAGAAATATATACCGAACAAGAGAGGTCCCAGGACTGAGCCTTGTGGGACACCACTTGTAACTGGTTTGGAGTCTGACATGGCTCCAGCAATTCTAACCATGTGGGTTCTGTCCTTGAGCCAGTTTGCAATCCATCTAGTGACATAGGGGTTTATATTTAAGCTGGTGAGCTTATCTATAATGCCCGAGTGGGGCATTGTATCGAAGGCTTTTGTGAGGTCCAGGTAGGCTGTGTGGACCACCTTCCCCTCGTCAATGGCCTTGGTGACTGTTTCAAAGAAATCAACCAGGTTTAAGAGGCAGGATCTGCCCTTAACAAAGCCAAACTGGGTAGGATCCAGTATCTGTAGGTCCCCAATATCTTTATTTATGAGGTCCATGATGATCCTTTCCATAGGTTTGCAGACCAAGCTAGTCAGGCTTATGGGGCGATAGTTTCCAGGATCCGTTGAGGCACCACCTTTATGGAGAGGGACCACTGTTGCTGTACGCCACTCTTTGGGCACATATCCTGTAGTAAGGCTGAGATTGAACAGTAGTTTTATGTTTGGGTTTAGCTCTTCTTGGAGTTCATGTCTGACGCAGCCCAGGACACTATCTGATCCCATTGATGCTGTGTTTTTTGCTTTGGAGAGGGCAGCTCTTACCTGAGCATCTGAGATGTCAGGGGGGCAGCACTCTGCTGGGATAGATATTTGCCCTTTTAGTGGGGGGGGGGAGAAGTTTGCACTGAACCTGTCAGCTAGGATGTTGGCAATGTCTGTGGGTTCAGTGTATTTTTTGTCATTTTGGACTAATTCTGAGCATATCTGGGAATTACCACCCAGGTTCCTAACATAACTAAAGAAAGCCTTGTGATTATCTTTAGTGTCCTGTGCAATTTTTCTCTCGAAACTGGCCTTAGACAATTTTATGAGTGCCCGTAGTTTTTTGCTAATACTGATCAGTGATGCCTTCCCTTTTTGGAATTTTGCTCTATCATTTAATAGCTTCCTCCTTCTATTGTATAGTTTGTTTATGGCTGGGGTCCACCAGACAGGACGTCTGCCTTTGGAGGATTGGGTCTTGGTTTTATTTGGGATCGCATGATCCATGCATTCCTGAAGGTGTTCATAGAATGCGTTTATAAAGGATTCTGCGGTCTGGGCCATATTTTCCACAGGCCCAGGGGCTTTGAAGGATTCCTCCTCGGTTTTGAGGAGTGTGAAATTTGCTTTAGAGAAGTTTTTCACTGTGGTTTTCTGGGCAGGGGTGGGGTCGGGATGTGAATATCCAGTGAGATTAGTTTATGGTCTGATCTTACCAGTGAGGGATACACTTCTGGTCTGGAGCATAGAGTCCCCATGTTGGTGATGATCAGGTCCAGTATGTTTTCCCCTCTTGTGGGAGTGGTAACAAGTTGTTCCATAGCATTTGAGTTTATAAATTCTAGAAACCTTTGGGCTAGGGTGTTGGAGCTAGAGTAATGCTCCCAGTCTATGTTTGGGTAGTTGAAGTCACCCAATATAATGGTGTTTGGAGAGACCTTCATATTTTCCAGTGTTCTCAGGAAGGCCGAGTGAGGTTCCTGGGTTTGGGAGGGTGGTCTGTAGCAGGCTATAAACTGGAAGGCAGTTTTACCTACTGTTAGTTGCACATGGATAGTCTCTGATGCTTCGTGCTTTGCCACCAACCTGGAGGTGTGGGTATCTTTGATGAATATCGATACTCCCCCTCCTTTTGTGGTTCGGTCCAGGATTTGGGGCCGAAAAGCATGGTTTGAGGTATAACCTGGTAGTGCTGGGGTGCTCTCGGGAGCTCTGAACCAGGTTTCTTTTACTGCACAGATATCGATGTTCTCCATGCTAAGGAGAGTTTTGAGTGCGTGCATCTTGAGGTTTAGACTTCTGGCGTTGAGTAGCATTACTCTTAGTTTCTTATCCCTTGTGATACCTATGGAGGTGGGTTTGTCTTTTGAGCCTTGCCTAAAAAAGGCACTATGGGGGTAGCAAGAGCCTTTGCCAATATCCAAAAGCCCAGGGGTGACAGGTGCAAGCCATCCCTAGCGAAGCATCGTGGCTTGTCGAGCATATCATCCCAAGCTGACAGGCATTGGATCCCTTTGAATGACACCAATTCTTAAGCCAATTGTTGAAATTGATCATCTTGTCTTCATATTGTGGCATCATTCTTGTTGAGGGTAAGATGCTACTCAAGGTCAGGGTCATACCGGCCTGGGCTACATGCTCAGAGAGCTCCTTTATGTCTCTTTTCATGTAGTCCAGGGAGGTATGTCTCAGGCCATTCACACCAGCATGGACAATGACTGAGTCATATTTGTACTTGCCTTGGAGTGACCTGAGTGCTTGTGTTATGTGGCAGATCCTAGCGCCCGACAGGCTGCTCACCGTGACCCTCTCCTTGTTCAGCCTGGTGAGCGGGACGTCAGTGTGCCTGACGATAGAGTCACCTATTACAAGTGTATCAGGTGTGTTGTTTAGTCTTAAGGGCTGTGACTGTTCAGCACACTGGCTTTGTGAGATATGTGTTGCACGTGTTTTGTTTTGGGGTAGCGGTTGTTTGGGTGTCTGCTTTGGAGGTCTCTGCTGCTTAGGCAGATCTTTATTTAGAGCCTCCGAGTATGTTTTTGTGTGATTATGTGTTTGGTTTGCTGTCGTGGTAGGTCTATGTGAGACTGGAATTGTAGTGAGTGTGGATTCCTTCTCCTCCTGACTGGTTATGCCAGTACTGAGTTGAGAGAGCTTAGCCTCCACTTTGGCTATATGGTTGCATCTCTCACATGTGTTGGAATTTGTTGGGAGGAGGAGAGGGTTGTCTGTGTACATGAGGCAGTTGTAACATTGCCTCAAGATTCCCAGATTCACCAGTTGGACTGGAGAGGAGATTGACAACTGACCTGTGGACATGCTAGAATAATATTGGGAATTCCTTAATAATTGAAAACAAGGGCAAGTGGGGAGTGAGGGTGTAGTGCTTTTAATTTTTAGTGCTGACTTATATAATTGCTTTAGTGAGCAAGTGCCAGGTAACTTAAATGCAAAAATGACAAACAGTAACTTTCTTTCAAGTGAAACAAGGAAATAAGTACAGTAAGGAACGCAGATATCACCACTGATCCACAGAAGCGTTGAGAAGACGCATATTAGGTGGAATTAGAGTTCCAGGGAAATAACAAGCAAACAAACAACAAGCATATAAACAAAGCTAGATTCAACAGGCCTGGATCTAGTCTATGCTACAGCAAACAAGGTGTACCAATTTCAGTAAGATACAGTTCAAATATTCAGGCACCATAAACCTTTAACCAGAAATTCCCAGCTCAGAAGGGCAGAGTCCAGCCTCTTCTCCCACAAGAGTGCAGACCATGAACCTTCTTAATGTAAAATAACTGGCCTGAAGCCCAAGTGCTTAAACCAGAACTAATACACTTTAAGAATAACAGACACTGGGCTCTCAATCAGCAGTTCCCAACTTAGAAGGATGAAAGCTACCTGTCCTGCCACCACAGTGCATGCCACAAACCTTCCTAATGTAAAACAATTTGTCTGTAGCCCAAGTGCTTAATCCAAAAGACTTAGAATTATAGCTACACTTTAATCAAGTTACTACCAAGCAGTAATAAATACAATTGAATACTTTAGAGAATGCCTGGATTAGTGCTCAAGTTACACAAACAAAGCTAGATCTAGCAGGCCTGAATCCAGTCTATGCCACAGCAAACAAGGCTCACCAACTTCAGTAAGAAGCAGTTCAGATATGCATGCACTATAAGCCTTTAACCAGAAATTCCCAGCTCAGAAGGGCAGAGTCCAGCCTCTCCTCCCACAAGAGTGCAGACCATGAACCCTCTTAATGTAAAATAACTGGTCTGAAAGCCCAAGTACTTAAACCAGAATTAATACACTTTTAGAATAACAGACACTAAACCCTCAATTAGCAGTTCCCAACCTAGAAGGATGTAAGCTACCTGTTCTGCCACTACAGTGCAGACCACAAACCCTCTCAGTGCAAAACAACTGGTCCGAAGCCCAAGTGTTTAAACCAAAAGGCTTAGAATGAGTTACACCTAGCAGTAATAAATACAATTGAGTAAATTTAAGATGATGCAAAAGTAAAATAAAGTAGGTAGAAACACAAGTACAGTAAAAGCAGATGAAATTTTTTTTTTCTAAACAAGTGCTGAGATCAAAGAAACAGATTTGAGTGCTGAAACTAGAAAACTGGCTAGTTATAAGAAAAAAAAACTAAGCTAGAAGGCTTCCCTCCAACACAGAAGGGCTTGAGGGCTCAGAAGCCTACAAATAGTCTATACCACTTAACAGGAAAGGCAAGAAACAAGCTTAATTTTTTTTTCTGTTTCCCAGATGCTCTCTTTGTACACAGTAGGAGTGCCTGAAATCAGAATATGATCTCACTGCACTCAGTTGAGTGAGCAAATGAGATGGGCCCAGAAGGAGTAACCAAACACAAATTTACAAGAGGGGCGGGCAGTTTCAAGGCCACTAAGATTAACACCAAAACAAAAACAGGGAGGGTGGGTGGGACTAACTGAAGAGCAGAGTCAAAACTTCCAGTTCAGTTAATATTCCTGCAACACAGTTAAAATCAATTTAAATACTGAATTGTTTTTAAAAAAAAAAAGTGCAGATAAAGGTACTTAAATTCTCTTATACGTCCAGTTGAATACAACAAGTTCTTAGCCGGCCAAAGCTGAGGTTTTTAAGCAGAAAATATTTCACACTGTACCACTTAAATAGGCAAGGACAGGAAATCAAAGAATGTGGCTACCCCCACACCTGTAATTATTTGCAAATAACAAAATTCAGCAAACACTGACTAACTTCCAGTTCAGTTAATATTCCTACAACACAGTTAAAATCAATTTAAATACTGTATTTTTTGAAAAAAAAAGTGCAGATGAAGGTACTTAAATTCTCTTATACGTCCTGTTGAATACAGCTAGTTCTTAGACAGCCAAAGCTGAGGTTTTCAAGCAGAAAATATTTCACACTGTACCACTTAAATAGGCAAGGACAGGAAATCAAAGAATGTGGCTACCCCCACACCTGTAATTACTTGCAAATAACAAAATTCAGCAAACACTGACTAACTTCCAGTTCAGTTAATATTCCTGCAACACAGTTAAAATCAATTTAAATACTGTATTTTTGAAAAAAAGTGCAGATAAAGGTACTTAAATTCTCTTATACGTCCAGTTGAATACAGCAAGTTCTTAGCCGGCCAAAGCTGAGGTTTTTAAGCAGAAAATATTTCACACTGTACCACTTAAATAGGCAAGGACAGGAAATTAAAGAATGTGGCTACCCCCACACCTGTAATTACTAGCAAATAACAAAATTCAGCAAACACTGACTAACTTCCAGTTCAGTTAATATTCCTGCAACACAGTTAAAATCAATTTAAATACTGTATTTTTTGAAAAAAAAGTGCAGATAAAGGTACTTAAATTCTCTTATACGTCCAGTTGAATACAGCAAGTTCTTAGCCGGCCAAAGCTGAGGTTTTTAAGCAGAAAATATTTCACAGTGTACCACTTAAATAGGCAAGGACAGGAAATCAAAGAATGTGGCTACCCCTCACCTGTAATTACTACCAAATAACAAAATTCAGCAAACACTGACTAACTTCACGTTCAGTTAATATTCCTGCAACACAGTTAAAGTCAATTTAAATACTGTATTTTTTGGAAAAATGTGCAGATAAAGGTACTTAAATTCTCTTATACGTCCAGTTGAATACAGCAAGTTCTTAGCCGGCCAAAGCTGAGGTTTTTAAGCAGAAAATATTTCACATTGTACCACTTAAATAGGCAAGGACAGGAAATCAAAGAATGTGGCTACCCCCACACCTGTAATTACTACCAAATAACAAAATTCAGCAAACACTGACTAACTTCCAGTTCAGTTAATATTCCTGCAACACAGTTAAAATCAATTTAAATACTGTATTTTTTGTAAAAAAAAGTGCAGATAAAGGTACCGCCTATGGAGCTTAAATATGCCACATTTCCCACACTTTTTTGTGATTGGCCGTTTTTGAAAATTCTCGGCTGACTGCAGACCTGCTTAGCAATGGTTAATCTACCATTTATAAGTATATGTATGTTAACGGTGGATGTTTATCCTACACTGTCATGGCTTAGTGGTTCAGTACTTTGATTATGGTGCACAGTGTCCCCGGTTCGAACCTTGTCAGTGCTTTTTATTTTACTACTGTCCAGACAAGCTAGGAGTTGTGGCTGTGTTTAGGCAACCTTGCTCTACGTTGCTCCATGTTGCCTTACGGTGCGCAGGTTAGCGTGGTGCGCAGCTCTGTGCAAACCTATTGCGCTGGTAAAGCACGGCTTAGCTACGGACAACTATATTTCACTGGGTAAAGTGCTGCTTAACTTCGGTAAACTATATTGCACTGGGTAAAGTGCTGCTTAACTAAGGGCAACAATATTGGGCTGGATAAAGCGCTGCTTAACTAAGGGCAACTATATTGTGCTGGGTAAAGTGCTGCTTAGCTACGGGCATTTATATGTCAAGATCCTTCTTACATTCATATATATACATTTTGTTCACTGATACATAGGCCATTTCAATGCTTTTTAGTAAAATTTTATTCATATATGTCAGGAAGTATTTCATATACTAATTTAAAACATAAAATAGAAAGGGGAGTGGTGGGACTCGAACCGTGAATGCCTCCTATTTGTGCAAAGGCTCTACCAGTACACTATTGCTATTTGGCTTCATTTGCATACACATTTCTTAATTTGCTCTTCAGTGTCGAAATTGCTAACTGCAGCTAAGCAATGGGCACACCCGCGCAAACACATGCAAATACGGGCAGCTATATCGAGAATTATAAGAAAACAATTAAAATTTTTACATTTTACAACTGTACTGGGGGTTTACAATGTGAGACAGTGTAGTGTTGGGTATGTAGACATTTGAGCGGACTCGCTCATGTGTGTTGACATTTCAAAATTCAGACACTTGCTGGGGCGTGTACCTTTGAACTGCTCAGTAGTCAGACACGTCCCCTGCCTTCCTGCATGGTCTGTGTTAGACTTGGAGTGGAGTCAGTGTGCCCTCATGAATATGCATGGCACGCTGACATCATACCGTTCAACTGCAGTTTCCAAGTAAGACTTATTTAGTCTTACACGGAGGATTTGTGAATCCAGGGGTTAGAGTAACAGGCACAATAAGCCTTCTCCAGCAAATCCCAGATCAGAAAGGTGGAGGCTACCTCTCCTTCCACAAGAGTGTAGACCAGAAGCCTTCCTAATGTAAAATAACCAGTTTGGACCCCAAGTGCCCCTGCCACAAGAGTGTAGACCACAAACTTTCCTAATGTAAAATACTTGGTTTGGAGCCTAAGTGCTTAAACCAGAGCAAAGACACTTAGAATAACAGACACAATAAGCCTTCACCAGCAATTCTCAGTTCAGAAGGGTGTAGGCTACCCTCTCCTGCCTTAAGAGAATAGACCACAAACCTTCCTAATGTAAAATAACTGATCTGGATCCCAAGTTCTTAAGCCAGATCAAAGACACTTTTAAAATAACCAAAACAATAACCCTTCAACCAGCAATTCCCAACTCAGAACAGTGTAAGCTACCTCTCCTGTCACATGAAGGTAGACCATAATCCTTCCTTATGTAAGATAACTAGTTTGGAGCCCAAGTGCTTAAATCAGAACTAAGAAGCTTGGAATAACAATTACAATGTAATTAGGCTAGTAACAAGCAATTATAAATGCAGAAGATTAAATGCAACTGAACAGTTTAAGAACAGTAGCTAAAACTAAACAAAATAGGAAGAAGCACAAATACAGTAAAAACAGCTGAATATAGTGCATTTTTATCAAGTAGGAATGTAGGAAACAGAAGATAATTCAAGTTTCAGAGACTAAGGGAGAGGATCTTCACAAATGATCTCTCAGTCTGGGTCTGTATCACAACACTGAACTAACAAAAGTTCGATCGTTGTAATATCGAACCCTAATGTCCAAAACCCAACAAAACTGAAAACACAGAACAGCGATTTTTTTTCCCAGGGAAAAAAATCGCTATTCCATGACAAAAAAAAACTGAACCTTAAACTGCCCCCACACACCCCCCTACTTAAATATACCAACTCCGAAATTGCACCACAGTGGAGGAAATAGCAAAGCCCCGAAAACGGCCCACCAATTTTTTTTTCCTGGGAAAAAAGTCGATGTGCCGTGGCTTCGCTATTTTCAACTTTCAGATGTTAGGGTTCAATATTACAATGTTTGAACTTGTTTTAGTTTGACGTTGTAATACAGACCCTCTCAGTTATCAGTAGAATAAGCTGTTGAGATAAGACTGGGAGGAGTGTCCAAAATCAGAATTATAGTAAGGTCAGGCAACTCAAAAGTCATCAAGTTTTAAAGTACAACTACAGCAGAGAGAGTGGGTGGAAAAGTCAAATGCAGACAGAGATCAGCAATAGACAGTTAGAAAACAGTCAACCAAGCACTACAGCTAAATAAAGATGCCACTAACTGTTTGCAGTTAAATGAAGAATGCTGTTTCTCAGCTCCTCCCACTAATTAGCTGGATGTTATTCACTATCTGCAAAATAATTATTTTCTAAATTACCATAGAAAGACCTCTTAAAACTCCAAAAATAACAAAAACCTTAAAAGAAAACAAAACACAATACAAGAAAAAGATAAAAAATATAGAAGTAACCAAACAAATTAATAACTCCAATCCAAAATCAAATGGAGATAGAGATCAGCAAGTCAGGCAGAGAACAACAAGTCAAACAAGCACTATAGCTAAATAAAGATGCCACTAACTATCTGTAGTTAAATGAGGAATGCTATTTCTCAGCTCCTCCCACTAATTGGTTGGATGTTATTCACTGTCTGCAAAATAATTATTTTCTAACTGACCCTAACCAAGACCTCTCAAAACTCCAAAATGACCAAAAAAAAACTCAAGAAGCTTAAAACAAAACAAAATCCAATATAAGAAAAAGATAAAAAATAGAAGTAACCAAACCATAAATGAATATCTCCAATTCAAATTCAAATGCAGACAGAGATCAGCAATAGTTAGGCAGAGAATATCAAGTCAAACAAGCACTCATCCTAGATGGAGAAAGGAGGCATGATTTGTTGTACCACTGACCCTAAAATTAATCTTGTGGTATTTCATCTAGGTGCTACTGAGTGACTACAGCTCATGGCACAGGTAAGACAGGGAAGTAGTCCAAGGACTTGTGTAGGCATACATATGGAACATCCCTAGAGCATCAACTTTAAGTGAAGCCATTAGCTGCCATGAGGCAGGAGTTCTTCAAGGAGGGAAGACATGTTTACATGAATGAAAGCCTGTTCAGCAGATGACTGAAGAGAAATGAATGGACAATAGGGCTCTTGACCTAGCTGTTTCTTCCCAGAAGAGGAAATAAATAAGTCAATAGGTTGGTATGGAGGGAGGCCTGATACTAGCTGAAATGAGTGATAAAAATGTGAGTAATGGTTTGCTTTACATATAATACTAATGCTCTCTATATTATTTTCAACCCTTGATGATCATGGTCCTTTTCTCACAGTTGTATAACTACTGCAGTTTTCAGAAGTATGGATGGAGCTTTAATTAAGGAGTGTTGGGACAAGCATTCATAACATGGAGGTGCCGGAAAAATTTAGTTTTACTATTTTGATTTGTTAGCTATTAAAGTGTTTACGTGTTTCTCTTAATTAGAATGAATAATTTTCAGTGCAGTTGTTGAATTTTGTGGCTGATAAGTCTCTTTCTTTATTTTATACTGGATTCACTCTTCTGACATAATTATGTGTTTTACTATAGCCTTTATATTGTTTGTGGAGTTTGTGACCACACTAATCCCGCTTTACTGATGATATGTCATTTACCAGAGTTTTGCACAGCATCAGTACTGAATTAACAAAAAAAAAAATCCTTTGCATTGTAGAAAATACTCTGCTACCAATGGATTTCCCAAGCATATCCTTCTTCATCAAGGAAAGTTTTAGCATCCACACCAGATCACCTCATTACTATAATTTGGTAATGACCCTCGCTTTGCTAATGTACCTAATAAATAAAATCTGTGTCACACTTTGGCATGAGTCTGGAACACTGCACATTAGGAAGTATGTACTTAATAAGGTACACCTTACTCATTATCAGTTTCCTGTTGCACTGTGTAGTGTTGTCATGAGTCTGGAACACTGCACATTAGGAAGCATGTACTTAATAAGGTATACCTTACTCATTATCAGTTTCCTGTTGCACTGTGTAGTGTTGTCATGAGTCTGGAACACTGCACATTAGGAAACATGTACTTAATAAGGTATACCTTACTCGTTATCAGTTTCCTGTTGCACTGTGTAGTGTTGTCATGAGTCTGGAACACTGCACATTAGGAAGCATGTACTTAATAAGGTATACCTTACTCATTATCAGTTTCCTGTTGCACTGTGTAGTGTTGTCATGAGTCTGGAACACTGCACATTAGGAAGCATGTACTTAATAAGGTATACCTTACTCATTATCAGTTTCCTGTTGCACTGTGTAGTGTTGTCATGAGTCTGGAACACTGCACATTAGGAAGCATGTACTTAATAAGGTATACCTTACTCATTATCAGTTTCCTGTTGCACTGTGTAGTGTTGTCATGCCACATAGCACCTCCTGGGGTACTGATGCACACAGGTACTACATTTACAGTACCTGACAATCTTTTGTATTTGTTGCTGGCCATGTTCATGATTCATGTCAATGACACCGAGCATTTAATGACAGCACACTGCCATTACAATGCATAGAAAGTGTGCAACTGTATAAATCTAGCAGAAAGTTATCACTTGTTGGTTGTGATTTTCCCCATACACTTTTTATTTTTTCTTCCCCTGTGAGTACATAACACTGTTGTAAAAATCTGTGTTAATTTGTACTATATTGGTTTCATTTACAAACACAATTTCCTTATGGTTTGGTGACTGGGTATATGAATATTTTTATATTGATTTTTTTTCCTGTACTGTGAGGTTTTGGTATAGCAGCTTTCTTACGGTAACATTGCTGTACAACTCTAATGACATTTTTGCTTTATGACTTACTTGGGGATTTGATTGCATATTCATTTAATCAGGACTGTCCACAGATCATAGCTAAGATTCATTTGCTATATCAAATGCCCACAGAATTATTTTCATTAGATGTCCTCTGTCCAGATCTCATCCCATGTCCATGGCACTGCACTCATCCGATGTCTACAACTTTGTTCTCATCAGATTTTGACAGCCCTGCTCTCGTTCAGTATCCACAACTCTGCTTTCTTCAGATGTTCACAGCCCTGCTCTCATCCATTATCCAGAGTACTGCTCCAATGTCTTGGAATCTAGTTTTACCTCTACCAGTTTCCCAGGATCAACAGTTGTTGTTGAACAAAAAGCAGTCCATTGAAGCTTAGGTGTTTGCTTATGTTCTTGGGGAGCAAATATGGGGTTGTGACAGTAGTGCAATGCAGCATTATGCCAGTTGTAAGAACATTTAGGGTCTGATAGTTAAGATCTAATTCAGAGTTTGAAACTATAGGTCCATACAGAATGATAAGAAGGGTTAAGATTGCTGACTATTAATTACGCGCAACTTAAGCTGCAGTAGCAACCTTCAGTATTATTCATTTCCAGCCAGTTTAAACATTTCCTGTCTTTACATAGTAATTTAAATTCATCTATTGGAGGCCACATTCTGCTTCATTTCTATGGTTTTCAAGAGGTAAGAAGATACATAAAGCAATGATATATTTGCTTTTGTCAATGGATACTCTTGTGACTTACAGCTTGAAGTTTCATTTACCGAGTAGAAGGATGCTTAAGATGAAAGATAGTACTGTTGTAATCCTCAACTAGTACTGCCACGTTGCTTCTGCAGGTGTACATTTTGAATTAGATGTTACCAAGATGAAAAAGAAGATCTTTAGTGGGTTCATTACTGGGTTTAAGCAAGGTCTCAATGAGCTGGAGAATATGAGGTTTGCTAATTTGGCAATTAGTGGAGGAAACATTCTTCTGAACTGTTGCATGTTTCATGGAATGCCCCAGTTTCAGTCTTTATAGGATCACCTGCTTCTCTGCACCATTTGAATCCAGACTTTTACAAATTCCTCTCTTTCACTAAGTTTTAGAGCCAATGAGATCAGTTTCCTGCAATCAAATGAGATGAATGTCAGCTTAGATTTCCTGCATTTGTGTTTTGTACAGGACTTTTATTTCACTGAGTGTCTGGGAGCTGCACACGGGCTAGCATTGTTCTATTTAGTGTGTTTATTGATTAATGCATTTAATGGTAGATGAATGAGGGAGAAGAAAGAAGATTGTTCTAAGTCTATAGGTTGCGGTATACCCTTCAATTGTGTCTGATTCTGACTCATATTTTTGCTCTGTCTGTCGTGAAATATTTGAGAGCTACAGTTAGCCATTAATGATAGACATTAGAGTTTCATACTTCTTATTGTTCTGAAAAAGCATATTGTTGATGCAAAACCTTTTCTTCTATTAACTGTTTGAGTTAGAGTCAGGACCGGCCATTGGTCAACAGGTGCCTTAGGTAAAAGGGCTCCACAGCACCCCCACACACTATTTGGTGCCTCAGTCCTGACATACCTACACCATTCAGATTACTGAAAAAGTGCCCCTGCTAGATCAGCGCCCTAGGCAGCCGCCTAGTTGGCCTATGCCTAAGGCCAGCTATGGTTATGTTAGAGTAATATTTAGACAATGTGCCTGCCTCTCTGATTTCTATCCATTGATTCGGATTTGTCCGAATTTCTTAAGCAAAGAAGTTAAGGTGCACATGCGTATATGTGTGTGTGTGTTTGTGTGTGTGTGTGTGTGTGTGTGTGTGTGTGTGTGTGTGTGTGTGTGTGTGTGTGTGTGTTTGTGTGTGTGTGTGCTTGTATGTACAGTATAGGTCCACCTCTCAAATGACCCCAGTTTTACAGAATACATCGTCTTTTTCATAATAGTTTTGCCCTGTGACTTGTTAAATTCTTCATTTTGTGGCAAATCACTAAGGATTACTGTCAGTCAATAATGCCAGTCTTTAGATTTTCATAGTTCTTGAAGTTCAGAACAATAGATGTGGATGTAATATCTGTTGTTCTGCTAAACTTTTTGTTGAATAGAGTTTTCTGTCAGTGCTGTGGAGTTAATTTCTGAGCAATTAACTGCTTCCTATGGTGAAACTTGCAAGCTTTGATTCCTTTCTCTTTTATTTGCCTACTACGTGACATTAAGCAAGTTACTTCACCAGACAGTATTCCCAGGACACCATTGAAAATGAACACGTTGTCCAATGGGTTTACCCAGTTAAGAGCTAGATACAAATATATTTTTTTTAATTCCGAGTCCCTCATTATTTTTGGTTTTATCCAGAGTTTTTGAGCAAAGAAGTTCAGAGATATTTGGTCTGTTCCTCATAGAATTTTTATTTTTTGGAAATTGTTGTGGACTGCAGTCACTAAATAATGACAAGCATGTGAGTTTTGGTCAAGGTGTCTTTCAGAAAATGCTTGCAAATGCAAAGCTTGTTATGCTAAGTATATAAGACAAATATTTAACTCATTACAGCTGAGTGACGTCTCCAGGTGTTTCTGCAGTTACATCCTACTGCTCCTCTAGGCATATTGCCTGTTCATATTTGCATTAATAATTCCAAAACCATGTTACATACAAGGTATCGGAAAATTTTATCTTGATGCATACATGATAGCAAACACAATTGTATTGATATATGACCTCTGTCAATGGGTATTTGTTAAAAATGTAAGGTGATAACTTCAATTTTTAAATGCTGAAGCCACGCCCACTAGGAGTTAAAGATACACACTCAAAAGAGCTCTACTGGAGGGAATGAGTTAAAATCTGTTCCTGATTTGGGGTCTTTGTGCTTCTTCAGTTATACCATGCATGTGGCTTTAATAGACTGTCACTTACATGTGTATGTGCATATGTATATATGTGCGGGTGCACGTGTGTGTGTGTGTGTGTGCAGTTATACATTGCAAACCTGCTATAATGTTATGGCAGATGAAAAGGACACACGGTTGTGGAAAGAAATGGAAGAGTTTATTAGCAATATTTTGGTCAGATAGCAGCACAGGACTGGAATGCTGTTGTAACTGGATCTATGCATCATATGAAACTAAAATGAGAAAAATAATTTTTTTTGCTGGGTGAGGGATCTTATTAAAATAGCCAAAAGGGACAAGAAAATTGTAGGCTGAGTGTGGCTTGGTTAAAAATACCTGGAGCTCTCTGTTCAGTTCTAGGCAGATGTATCATCTTTGCTTTTATTTATTTAACTGTTGCATAAATGTGTGTTTAGTGAAAGTTCTGCAATTACATTTTAGGCAAATAAATGTATACAAACTTAATATTAATTCAGTTAAGTAAACAATAGTTGTAGCACATATAATAAGCCAAGAAAGCAGGCGTATGTATTCTTTTACAATATAGTAAGGGTACATTTTTCTTGTATGGCTATATTATTATCCATTTGCTAACATCACAAGGGTCATAATTTTATGGTTTGTGCATGTCAGGAGGACAAATTAACACTTTTGTGCCTCCACCCCCTAGGGAAATGAATTTATTCATATGGAAATTTTCAGTGCTATGATTTTAGACCCTCTACTTTGATTATTATGTCCCCCTTCTACGGTTTTGAGAGGTTGACTGGTATGCAAAGAACTAAAATTCTGAAGAGGGGAAAACATACTGGACCTGATCATCACCAATATGGGGACTCTATGCTTCAGACCAGAAGTGTATCCCTCACTGGTAAGATCAGACCATAAACTAATCTCACTGGATATTCAAATCCCGACCCCACCTCCTGCCCAGAAAACCACAGTGAAAAACTTCTCTAAAGCAAATTTCACACTACTCAAAACCAAGGTGGAATCCTTCAAAGCCCCCGGGCCTGTGGAAAATACGGCCCAGACTGCAGAATCCTTTATAAATGCATTCTATGAACACCTTCAGGAATGCATGGATCATGCAATCCCAAATAAAACCAAGACCCAATCCTCCAAAGGCAGACGTCCTGTCTGGTGGACCCCAGCCATAAACAAACTATACAATAGAAGGAGGAAGCTACTAAAAGATAGAGCAAATTACCAAAAAGGGAAGGCATCTCTGATCAGTATTAGCAAAAAACTACGGGCACTCATAAAATCGCCTAAGGCCAGCTTTGAGAGAAAAATTGCACAGGACACTAAGGATAATCACAAGGCTTTCTTTAGTTATGTTAGGAACCTGGGTGGGAATTCCCAGATATGCTCAGAATTAGTCCAAAATGACAAAAAATACACCAAACCCACAGACATTGCCAACATCCTAGCTGACAGGTTCAGCACAAACTTCTCCCCCCCTCCCCACCAAAAGGGCAAATATCTATCCCAGCAGAGTGCTGCCCCCCTGACATCTCAGATGCTCAGGTAAGAGCCGCCCTCTCCAAAGCAAAAAACACAGCATCAATGGGACCAGACGGTGTCCCGGGCTGCATCCTACATGAACTCCAAGAAGAGCTAAACCTAAACATAAAACTACTGTTCAATCTCAGCCTTACTACAGGATATGTACCCAAAGAGTGGCGTACAGCAACAGTGGTCCTTCTCCACAAAGGTGGTGCCTCAATGGATCCTGGAAACTATCGCCCCATAAGCCTGACTAGCTTGGTCTGCAAAGCTATGGAAAGGATCATCATGGACCTCATAAATAAAGATATTGGGGACCTACAGACACTGGATCCTACCCAGTTCGGCTTTGTTAAGGGCAGATCCTGCCTCTTAAACCTGGTTGATTTCTTTGAAACAGTCACCAAGGCCATTGATGAGGGGAAGGTGGTCCACACAGCCTACCTGGACCTCGCAAAAGCCTTCGATACAATACCCCACTCGGGCATTATAGATAAGCTCACCGGCTTAAATATAAACCCCTATGTCACTAGATGGGTTGCAAACTGGCTCAAGGACAGAACTCACATGGTTAGAAATGCTGGAGCCATGTCAGACTCCAAACCAGTTACAAGTGGCATCCCACAAGGCTCAGTCCTGGGACCTCTCTTGTTTGGTATATATTTCTCGGAGGTACAGGCCAACACGGAAGGACTGTGGCTGACCAAGTTTGCAGATGACTGCAAACTAGGTGCCATAACAGACTCTCCAGCCGACACAAGCATCCTCCAAAAGGGCCTCATAGAAACAGACAACTGGTGCCAGAGCCATGGCCTCAAGCTAAATGCCAAAAAGTGTATAGTCATCCCCTTTGGCAAAAACAAAGTGCCCACAAATTACCACATAGGTGGTAATCCATTAAGTACAGAAGAAGTAATTAGGGACCTGGGGACCCAAGTTGATAGCAGTCTCTCATTTGACAACCACGTGGCCAAAGTGGTTAGAAAAACATTTTATATAGCCCACCTAATCATGAAGGGATTCACATCTAGATCAGGGGAGGTCATTGTGCCTCTTTACTCATCCCTCATCAGGCCCATAATTGAGTACAATGCCCCTTTTGGGATGTACCTTACCAGACACCTGCAGCAACTGGAAAGACCCCAAAAGTACCTCACCAAGAGGATCAAAGGGCTCAAACAGATGCCATATGCTGCCCGGCTAAAGAAACTCCAGCTCTACTCAGTGGCATACTGCCTGTTCAGGGGCAATCTGTGCCTGAAGTATAAAGTCATGTCCAACCCAGAATTAATGGACATGCTGCACCTCAGAAAATCCAAATCCCATCGAGCTACGCGCTCGAGAGACTTGAACCTCAGCACTGAAATAAATAGGACATGCTGGAGGGACAGATTCATAACCCAGAGGCTCCCTTCACTCTGGAATAAAATCCCAGTCCAGGTTAGGCAGAGTCCCTCATTGACTCTCTTCAAGAGGAATCTTGATGAGTGGATGGGTGATTGTAGGTTTAACCCGGGTATCACTTCTGTGTCACTGTTAGACAGAGGCACAGTATACTAACCTCGAAAAAGGGCATAGCAAACTTAATTTTAAATGGGTGGCGAAAGCCAAACACATTCTGGCTAGGCTTATAAATGCCCTAGGGCAGATAGCCTAGTATGAACCTATGAACCTATGAACCTATGAAATATTAATGTTTAAGACATGAATATATAAATGAATGGGGCTGAGTCATTTGGATATGCACCAACACTAGTCACAGGCTCATAATGACAACACTGCTCTCTAAAATGGGCCACGATTTGATGAATACCACCATGAATAGAAGAGAAATGACAGAACTGATCATTCAATTACTGTTTGGTTCAACAGAACTTGCTGAGACTTTGCATGGAAAATCTTTATATAGAAATGTTTATTCTTGAAGCTAAGGGAAAGTTTCCTTTATTGGATGATGAATAGTAAAGTTAAGTGATATGACTGGCTGATAAGGAAAGAAGGGCTATTTTATGTTGTATCATTGGTTAAGGTTACTGTGACATGATAGGTATGAGGTGTATCCATAAGGGATAGTTATGCAGACCCACAATGGGTCACCTAATACAAAAGCACCAACCAAACAGTAACAAAGCATCTGGGGTCTTGGAGACACGGTACTTCTCAAAGGAGAAATCAAGTACAAACAACTGTAAATCTAAGATATCACACTAAGGTATGTGGGTAGAGGGTGGGAGATGGGATTAAATAAGAGAGCCTGTATAGAGTAGATAGCATCAGTGCAGTCATGCCCAGGATACCGCATCTAATCAATACTTCACGTTGCACAACTGTCACCACCTAGGAATAATGACAATCAAGTCATTTTACATGTTCCTCGGAGTGGCCCTCACCAACAATAACGGACTGCACTTTATAAAGTGTATATCTATGGCACTGGTCTAACAGCTAGAAATGATTATTCTGCATGAAGTACGGCAGAAAATTCAGAAAGGAACCACAAGCAGATGAGCTTGTTTACAACCCTAACTTTTCAAGGACACAGACATTGCAACATTACAACATACAACTGATGGCAGTTATTTCTGTACCTTATCATAATCAGAATGATGCTCATAACATTGTCGTGTTTTATGCAGTTTTATATTTAATTTAAATACGAATTATAAAAATGTACAAAATGTAAAGGCAATTTTTGCTATATACTTCTGAAGACTAGATTTGATTCGCATTACAGTCTGCTGGCATAGGTTACCCTTACCAGGTCTTATGGGCTCCTTGAAAGCAGATACATAATCTTAGCGCTGAACATTAGCTCAAGGTACACACAGGTGGAAAAAATAAAAAGCATGAACTATACTTTGTGGAATGCTGCACTGAAAAAAAAAAATGCAAAAAGCATTTGCCATTACTTCCACTAGATGGCAGCAGCACTTTACCAAATAGTATTTGAAACCTATAGCTGCTTCCTTTTATGTTGGGATCATTCATAGCAGAGGCATACCTCTCAAGTGTACCTCATTACGAGGAACATACCTCATTTGGGGTCTTAAAAGGTTCATGTTCCACGAAGTTCCTCAAAGTTCCACATTGAAAGGGTCTTTCACAAATTCAGTGTTAGGAATTTTTTAAGTGAAATCCATGGTAAATAGAAATTAATCATATTCATTCATTAAAGTACGATCTTTATGAGTAAAACCATCATATTTTAACCACCCCATGACCTTCCTAGTTGAAGTTGTTAGTAATCCATTAGTATGTGTTCCACATTTTGCTTATTTGTTCCACATTATGAAGGCGAGTGTTCCTCATTTTAGAGCTGGAAGGTTGAGAGGTATGAGCAGAGGAGTTAGGAGTCATGCTTTCCGGAACAGAAACAAATACAGACCTTTTTCAAAGTGTACTTGCTTTGAAACCTACAGCTACTTCATACTAGTTATTCATCATTCAGGAGTTAAGGATTCTCACTTTAGGTAACACAAATCCATTTAGAAATAGCAAACAAATAAAAGAAACATGCCTGTCGAGTCCATATATTAGTACAGCCCTATCTACTTTAAACCTTCTCTTATGTGATTTCTCAGATTCCCACTTTGGTGATTACAGGCTAGAGATACAATCCAAAGAGCAAGGCACAGGTGAAATTAAAGCATTCTCTGCATTTCAGATACACAGTCTATAACCAACAACAGTAATAAGTCATCCAGCCACTTTTAATAAGAAAACATCAGTATAATTTTTCTTCTGTTGTTAATAATTTTTGTGACTAAAACCCTTAAATAATTCAACAATAACCCATGGCTGGATGGAGGCAATGCCTGGTTTATCCACGGTTGACTTGATTTGGTCAAGAAGAAGAAGGGACATATCTGTCAACTGTCCCTGATTTTGCTTCATAATTATACTCTGTCCCTCTTCAAATTTTTGAGTTTGTATAAATGTTAATTTTGTGGTAGATCACAGGGGATTACAGCCAGCCAAAAATGCCAGACATTGGAGTTTTGTACTTCTTATTACTCAGAAAATGCATGCTGATGCAAAATCTATTGACTGATTAACTTTTTAAATGAGTTACTGTAATATCTAAAAAATATATATATGTGTATATATATATATATATATATATATATATATATATATATATATATATATATATATATATATATATATATTTGGCTTTATCCCTGACCAGTGACCCAACAAAGCTAACAATTGGTAAAACAAGCTTTACTCACACCCAATCATGGGTTATTGCTATAATACAGTTGTATTAGTTTTGTATACTGTGTAGCTGTTATTTTTTATTTCTTTTCTGTGTGTTTGCTTATGCACTCTTCCACTTTACTGTGAAAAAAAAAAAAGAAAGAAAAGAAAATAGTTTTCCGCACAGTATATTTAGTTTCTGTGATTGGTTCATCATTTTATTACTTGCAGCCATTCAATGGGTTCTACTATACCTATATAATATATACCTGGATCTATGTCAGTTGATCGAGTTTTCAGTAACTCGAAATTGATATTAGTGAGACAATATGATCACATTTCTGAAAACCCTAACATTAAAAAAAATGTTTTTTTACGGTTTTGCAGGGGGGAGGCCCTCCTGCACCCCACACTCCATGCTAATTATATGTACCAACTCCGAGATAACACCACATTGAGAAAAATGGTACATTTCTCAGTCCTCACTGTACTGCGATCTCCATTCAATACCTTCAGGTTTTCAGAAATTCAATCATATTGTCTCGCTGATATAAATTTCAAGTTTCTGAAATCTGAAAACGTTATCAACTGATAGGGATCCATACACACACATTTTATATAAATATATATATATATATATATATATATATATATATATATATATATATGTATATAAAACAACACACATATGGTCAGAAAGTCCTTCTGTGTGGCACATCTCATTACTAAGGGTTTTGCATCCAGGAAGAAAGAGGTCATTGTCTCCCTCTACTCTTCCCTCATTAGGCCAATCATTGAGTACAATGCCCCATTTGGCATGTACCTCACTAGACACCTGCCGCAAAAGTACCTCACAAAGAGGATCCTAGGACTTAAACACTTGTCCTATATGGACAGACTCAAAAAACTCCAACTGTTCTCTGTCTCATATCACCTACTTAGAGGCAATCTCTGCTTGACTTACAAAGCCATGTCTGACCCAGCTCTGTTAGAAATGCTGCATCTAAAGAAATTCCAATCCCTCCACACCTCACACTCCAGAGACCTCATTACCACAATCAACAGAACAAGCTGGAAGGACAGGTTCATAACCCAGAGACTGCCCATGTTATGGAATAGACTTCCTATACATGTCAAACAGAGCACTTCACTGGTGTTCTTCAAGAGAAATCTTGATGAGTGGATGGGAAATAGAAAATTCATCCCGGGAATCACTCCAGTGGCTCTACTTGACAGAGGCACTGGGAACTAAGGTGGGGTGGCACGATGCCAGGATAATCCAATGGGCTAGGCTTGTAAAGACTCCAGGGCCATTAGCCTAGTACACACCTATGAACCTATAAACCTATATATAAAAACACACACATATGTATCTTTCAGTTACAACACTTCTCAGCTTCTCGGTTTAAAATGAAGTGAAAATAAAACAGTAGGGGGGCAGAGCCTGAATGGCTAACTGAAAGCAGCAGTATTTTAGAGTTCCATATAACTAGTTAAATAAGACAGGGAAAAATATTATTTTTTTTTCTTCAAAGTATAAAATCTTATAGATAAAGGACTAATTTACATAATTAGAAACTCTGGTGAAGTTTTACAAATATTTTCCTGTCAAAAAGCTTAGAGATATAGTCACTTGTTAAAATGAGCAACTCAAGGAATTCTCACCAGGATGCTGCCTTAAAGAAGGAACTACAACAGATGACATCTACCCTGCAGGAGTTGTCTTTGAAGATGGATGATTTTAAAGAGAACCTAGAAAATCTTAAAACAAGCAGTCAAAAACAGGCCGACACCCTCAAGGAAATGCTACAACAACACCAGACAAAGATAACAGGAATAGAGGTTTCACTAAATGACTTAGAATGCAGGCTTAAGGAAGAGGAAACATAGAAAGAACTGCTTCTTAAACAAAACACTTGGTCGGTTAATAAAGTAGATGACTTGGAAAATAGGGAGAGGAGAAATAACATCAGGATTTTCGGATTACCTGAAAACACAAAAGGTGAGGATATTCCTTCCTTTTTATCAAGCTGGATCCCTGACTTTTTAAATTTAAAAGAAGGACTTTCCTTTGGCATTAAAATGGCACACAGAGCTCTTGAGAAACCTGCCACTAACTCAAACTTTCCTCCTAGGTCAATAATTATCAAATTTCTTTCATACATGGACAAGGAACTGATTTTAAGATCTGCTTGGAGGAAGACACCTCTAAAATATAAACAGAGGCTGATAAGATTTAATAACGACCATTCATCCAGAATAATGGAATAAAGGAAAAAAGTGTGACCAATGATAGTTTCTGAAACAAAGTAACATCAAGGCACAACTTCCATATCCAGCTAAGATAAGAATACTGTATGCCAACGAGATGAGGACTTTTAATAACTTTGAGGAAGCCTCTTCATTTATTAAAAATAATAATGTGATTACTTTACCAGAAGATATGGATTGGATGTCACCTTCTCTCAAGAGAACAAAAGAAACAAATGTCTGGACAGACGTCAAAATGAAGAAGCAAAAGACTGATACTGTTACAGCCAAATCTCTCAAAGCATCTACTATGATATGAACTGTTTTAACATTACTTTAAAGGACCAATTTTATTGCTTGGAATTTTAAAACAAAGGTGACTAACTATTGGAATCTTTATCTATATATTTTTAAAATAGATGACACATGAGAGTTTTCACATTACCTGAGGTATGTAAAACAGGGTACTTTTCTTTCACAGAAGGAGGGTTATATAGCACATAAAATATTTATACTGTAAATCAACATACATAGTATACGTGTATTTTCTTTTAATTTTCTCTTTTATTTCTCTCTCTTCTCTCTTTTCTCATTATTTATTTTAAGTGCATCTTGTCTCCCTTTTCTAAATTCTCTCCTATTTACTATACTAATATAGTCTGTATATATTTAATAACTCTCTATCTATACATAGATAAACAATAGTCTAAAATAATCTAGTTTTAAGTTAGACTAATTGGAATAGTGAACGTAATTAATTGTTATTACAATACTTATTAGATTAATGCTAGACACTGTTATGCTTATTGGGTTTGGGGACATGTTCGTGATTAATTCTGAAATGTTCCTTTCATGTACATATGTCCTTTGAATTATTTCCTTTTAGTATTAACAAATATATATATATATATATATATATATATATAAGAGAGGGACAAATGCACTGTTGGTTAAGAGAATTGAAGCTTTCTTCACATTCTATTTGCCTCATGAGCTATTTCAGTTTTTAACATACACTGCTCAGAAACTGTTATATTTGCATTGCCATAGCAACAGTAACCAATTGTGTCAGTTACTAAGGCAACTGTGAACCTGCGACGTGCATTTAGCCTCACAGATAAATAATAACAAAAAGTAAAAAGAAGTTATGTCTTACCATAACGTTCCATCTGTATTGTTGATCCTCATTCGGTCATTACGCATGGGTATCAGTTCCGACCTCAGAACCGAGCCGGCCATTTTCCAAGCTCACGTCAGCTTCAAACTCTTGAGCTAAACTCTTACCCATAATCCCCCTCTCCCTGATACCTCAGATTGAGTTTGCAAGTCAAAAGAAGATAGAAGCTACCTCTGGTCAAATAACCTAAGAGAACCGGATGGTGAGATCCGCTAGAAGCCACAGGAAGGGGAAGGAGGGAGGGTCGTAATGACTGAACGAGGATCAACAATACAGATGGAACGTTATGGTAAGACATAACTGTAAGATTATGCTTAACAATATATTAAGGTTGAATGTAACTTTGCTACAAATATGCAACACAAATAAGGAATAAGATAAAGCTTGCTTAAATGCAGAAACAGAGTTTAGTAATATGTGATTAGCATCCATATTAAATGACTGTGGCTTAAAAAAATAAGGAACTTGCTTATGAGTATATTACACAAACATCAAGAGAGCTGACTTCTTACAGACATGACAAGAATGTAGTTTGCTTTCTTTAAAGAACCGACAACAGGACATGTTTTTCTAAGAAAGTTTAAGAATATGCTTTTCTAATCCACAAGGCATTTCCTTGAAGACAGTTTACTTATCAGCATTTGCACAAGAACAGATGTGTCAGCATTTGCGTCATCAAGGGAGTATCTTTCCAAAACCAAGAGGGTGTGTGTTTAAATAAAAATATATACAAAATCTGTATTAAATCCAGTTATGTTAGGGGTAATAGTAGGGACACATTTTGTCCTGAGGTAAATGTTATATCTCTCACATCATCTGTACTATATGAGAAGTAAAGTAGAACATTTTCTGAAGCTGTAACAGAAGTACGTGTGGTTTATTAAAAAAACTATTGGTTACTGTTCTTAAAGACAGGTGCTGCAAAGTATATTCTCTCATCAGTGTATATTCTGCAAGTTTCTGTATGCAACAGATTGTGAATGCAACTATAACCAGACTTTGATTTCAGCAGAATCCAGCCAGCAAGACTGAATGTCTTAAGAAGACTTCAAATCCATCACAGTAAGCATCAGAGTAACAGCACAGTGTTTTAGAACCTTAAAATTTAATTTTTCAATAACTTCTTTATCTGATATTGTTAATCCTCATTCATTCCTTATGCATGGGACAGAGTCCCCAGCTACCTCTATTCCTGGGAGGCTCTCATGGAAGGACATTCCTGAGCACCATAGAACCGAAAGATGCTCTTCCTCTGGAGGCCAAATCCAATTTACAATGATTGATGAAGATATGAGGCGTAGCCCAAGTTGCATCTGCACAGATGTCATGTAAAGAAGGTCTGGCATGGAAGGCATCAGAAGTTGCCACTGATGGGGGCGTGGCCAAGGATGAACACAGGGTAGCAGCAGATTTCTTCAGCTCCACCAATTTCACTGCACTGACAGGAAATAATTACTTAAAAATTAATTTATGAAGTAATTTTCTTTCTAAATATGTTTGTTTTATATATTTCTTGAACTATATCTAAAAAAGAAAGGAAATTTTAAAAATATTCCTGTCAGAAATCACCTTGGAAATTTTCTTGTCAGTTTCTCTGTTTGAAATGAGTTCTAGTAAGACAAATTCTCAAGACTCCAGCATCAAGAAAGAACTTCAGTCTCTGATATCTACAATCCAGCAACTTACTGCTAAGATGGATAAACTGGATACTAAAATTGATACCTTCATAGAAAAAACTACAAAACAAATAGACTTGTTACATATAGATTTGCAACAACAGAAGATCCAGATTACAGGCATAGAAGAGACTGTAAATAACATGGAAAATAGAATCCAAGAAGAGGAAATCAACACTGAGTTTTTGCTGAAACAAAATACACATCTACAAACAAAACTTGATGACCTGGAAAATAGATCTAGGCGCAATAACATCAGGATTTTTGGACTACCAGAAAATATTGAAGGTAACAATATTACTTCTTTTTTAACAACATGGCTCCCTGAAACTTTAGACTTACCAGAAGCATTTTCTTTTGGTATCGAAAGAGCACATAGATCTATAGCTAATATTAACTCTAACAAAAACTATCCTAGATCAGTTATAGTTAGATTTCTATCATCTTTTGATAAAGAGATGGTTCTTAAATCTGCTTGGGCTAAAGCTCCTGTCAAAATTAATGAGACAACTGTGCGTTTTGACAATGACTATTCTTCCTTGGTAATAGCTAAAAGAAAAGTTTTTCTGCCACTAATAAGGGAGCTTAAAAAAGCACAGTTTAAAACCTACCTTCTGTTTCCTGCCAAGCTAAAAATCTTCCTTCCTGATGGTCCTAAAATTTTTGATGACTTAGACTCTGCATTACTGTTTATCAAAAAAAATAAGATTTTGGATAAAATAGAGGAAATGGAATGGGCTAGTCCTTCATTAAAGAGGTTGGCAACTGAAACTTCGTGGAAGACTTCAGAGAAGAAGAAGAGACTAAAAAACAAATGACTTGTTCCATGCTTTTTTCATTTTTTTTTTCTTCACTTTATTTTTCTTCATTATTAATTTTTTTTTTAAATATAATTACTGCATTTCCAGAAAGCCACAAATATTCTGAAAAAAGATTTAATCAAAGTTATTTTCTGTGTGCAAAGAAATGTTTTGTTTCATAATCAGTCAAAATATCTGAGGAACTAATAACAAGCTATCATTCAATATGTTTCTCTTTCTGAAAAAGAGAAGTAAGGTTAGTAACTTGATACATTATTTTCTTTTTTTCTCTCATTTTCTTCTTTTCTTTATTTTAAACAATGTCATTCTATTTAGATTATGTAGTGGGTAAGGGGTGGGGGAGGGTAGGGAGAGAAGTGTAATGAAAATATGATAAATGGAATAATAACTTATTTATTCCTTGTAAAAAAGTTTATATGTTGTTTAAATGCTATTGCTAATTATACTTCCTTGATTATACTGCTTATGCTTGTTTACAAATAATCTGTCATGCTTTAATTAATAATAATCAGAACTATATAATAGTAAATAATATGTTTAATTTCCATCTTTATTAATATAAGCAGCAAGTAATATTCCATTGTAAATACTTTTTATAGCTTCCTTTTACATTTTTTTATTTCTGCTTTATTTTTTTTTTTATTTTCTACTCTTTTTTTTTTTCTTTTCTATATTCTTTCTCTTTATTCTCTTTCATATTAATATATTAAAATGCTTATGACCATACAGGCACAATAAATAATAAGATTTGTATAAAAATTAAGTTGGGGCAAAAATATTGAGTTCTATTATATTTTAATAACTTTGGGCTTAATTTCACTTTCATAGAGGCTGTAATAACTTGTAAAATACTTTGTGAAGGTTTTGTTATGTTTAGCTGCATTTATACTTCTAAATGAATGTTAGTCACTTGTTTTTAACAAGATTCCCGCCAAAATGTTAAGGGAGACAATCTGGGATATGGGTTACCTCGTGAACAGTGTCCTTGAGTTGTTTTAAAAGCTTCAACTCTCAGAATTCACGCAGAGAAGCTGAAAGCAGTCAATTTGAACTTTGACCCCAAAATTCACACTGACACATCGCAGATTCAGGAAGAACACTCTACCAGGAAGTAGAACTGCTGCAAATGTGACTCTGCGATGGAAAATGAACTCTTTAACTTTTAAATGTGAGTTATTTTATATAATTACTTAAGTATTTATGTTATAATTTGTAATATATATCAGTTATAATGATTTTAAATGATGCAGTTTCTCATAGTAAGCAAATGTGATATTTTAGAAGGCATAGAAAGTGAAACTTTTATACAAGTGTTTTTGAAAGCTTACTTGACTGCAGCATATTAATTTATGTTAAAAACTTATGATTTAAACATTTACATTACTATAATTCATTTCATTTATCTGATTGATAAGCATAAATAACTTTATGACTCTATTCTGGAAGAAGTTGTCATGTGATGTATTTTAAAGCAGCAGTATAGATATACAAAATACAGATGGCTTTCTTCACAATAATGCAAGTGTTTCTGAGAATATGCATAACTATGCAGTATGATTTATAACAATTTTTATAAATATAATATTTTATTCTACTGACAATAATAAGTATGAGAAAAAAAGCTCTGATACAAGTAATTTAAGGTCTTTTGGAAGCTGTTAACTGCATTTACATGACAGAAAATAGATGCATTTTAATATATGTAATGTCTGAACCATATTAGCCAAAGTTATTGAGTTAAATGAACATTAGAACTTATTTTTACACATTTTGAATAAATTAGTATGTAAATATGCCCTTCCTTTTTTTTTTTCTCTCTCTCTTTCTTTCACTCTCTTTCCCTCTCTCACGTCTTTTATTTTTCTCTCTCATCTTGGTTTCTAATATCAAGTTTAATTGAATGCTATTTGAATATAAATGTATTATATTAAATAGATGTATATAGTAGTATGAATAGTTTTTTTTAAAAAAAGGGTTTCTCTTAGTTTATATGATGCTGTTCTATTAAATGTGTAGTTTTGTCTTGCTAGATAATCTAATTGAAAGTTGTTAATTTAAGTTATATATAACTAGTATTAAATTGATAAGGTGGTAGCTGAGGTACTGCTGCTTAGGGTAGGGGGTTAACTTGAGTAGTATGTACTACTCTAAGTTGGAGTTTTGAACTCCAGGCTGGGTGCAAGGTTTAATCCTTACATTATTTTCTCTGGTTCACTGTTATATGTATATATTTCTGACATCCACAATATATTTTGTAAGCTCATTGTCACTACAAACAAAATTGAATCTTATACAAAATCCCATAAGAGATTCAATAAATACAGCTATATTTAAAGGTACACCTAAAGGAGGAGGTATAACACTACTTATTTTGTTAATTGTTATTTTGATCATAAGTTTCTTATGTTTTAAAAATGCCAAATGACATCTCTAAAAGGAATTTCTTTAAACATTAATGGACTGAATAATCCGTGTAAAAGGGCAAGCCTAATAAGATACATTAATTTACATAAGGCCAACTTAGTCTTCCTTCAAGAAACACATGTCTTGAAAAAAGATATTGATAAACTAGCCACAAACAAATATACAGTATTGGTTAGTTCAGAGCACACTCAGAAAAAAGAGGAGTGGCTATTTTATGGAATAAAAGTATGCCTATTCCTAAAACTATTAAGTCTTATCAAGATGATAAAGGAATTTTTTTTATGGTTACAATACAAATTAATGGGAAGACTTATACATTAATTAATGTATATTGGATACCTGGCATTGGTATTAATACAGTGAAATACCATCTTGATAAGATCATATCATTCTCTATAGGAGATATTATTTTAGCTGGTGACTTTAATTGTATACTACATGAAAATGACACTACCACTATAGGAAAAAGGAAAATTACATCTAATGCAAAACATTTAAAAGATTTTACTATTTCTTATCATTTAAATGATATTAATAATCAGATAGATTCAAAATCATTACCATACACTTTTTTTCTAACAGATACAAAACTTATTCAAAAATAGATAGGCCCCGGGATTCATGAACCTTGCGCCAGGCGCCCGCATAGCGTTGGCGTTATAACGCCAAATATGGCTGCTGAGCGATTCAGGTATGAATGAATTCCACGTGCACTACCGGCGTGCGCCGGACCGTCTCCGCCCCCCGGCGTAGGTATGCAAAACACACTGTGTGCGGTATTGCACCATGCAAATGAGGGCAATAGCGATCCACGGCGCAGGCGAAGCGTATAGGCACGGCAATGTAAACCAAAAAAAACGGTTTACATTTACCCAAACATACCGGAGGAGTAACGGAAGGCTGTCAAAGTCAGGTATCATATAGGTGCAATATGCCAATGTGGAAAGGCACCGAGAATGTCCAAAGAAAATATGCACAAAATGTAAAAAAATGACATAAATGGCACGTACGTAGAAAGAACAGCAGACCCCCGGGATGTGTGCACAGAAGTTGTAAAGCAATGAAATAATATGATAATGTCCGAAAAGAGCATTAGAACACAAATCAGCTGCACAGCCACCACACACCATAGTATGTATGTAAAGCTGCAACCCCAGCGCAATGGTTGTCAAGGAGTGGAGGCGGTGTCGCGCGCGGTAACCAGGTATTAGTAGTCAATTCCATGCAAATGAGGCAGATAATAGTGAATCGCTAAACCGGCGCCACCGTAAGGATGGAGCAAACGGCGAGCGGTACTACACCGAGGAGTGGCCTACACCAGATACATGTCAACCACACAGGGTGTGCCACCGTAGGAGGAAGGATATTGAGGACAGCAAATCTGGGCTGTACAATGCACATCACAACATCATGACTGGCGTGTTAGGAAATAGATGCGCTGACAGTACAGAATGCGCTGCATAAATGCATGTGCACGTGGATGACTACGATCCCGAAACCAGTCATGTGACGGCCTCACCGCCAACAACCAGGGATATAGGAAGGTAATGCGGAGAATACGAGGAAATGCGGAAGCAGTGTAAATGTATCCGTAACGAGCAATTAACACCAATCAATGCAGGAAGGGCAAACGCCAGCTGATAAGTCTGCATGCAGACTCCTGCAGAACGGGAAAGGGGAGGCATTTGAGAGCAAAGATAATAGGGGATGTAGTAGAAATGCAAAGATCAAAGAACCGAAATAGCACAGCCAAGTACAGAGGTAGCATAACGGCGGCTGCAGATAAAATGCATCATATGCCATGTGCCTGCAGGATGCAGTAATGTAAGATGCCAGGCGAAGGCAATGCAGGCAACTGTAATGTAACACTACAGGCAGTACCGCTGCAGCTGCAAGCGTAAAACCACGGAAATAATCCATGGATAGGGCCGCACAGACACACCCAATGACCTCACCGGTATACAGCACAACAGTAATAAATGTGAATGCGCACAACACACAGCGATTTCCCAAACGCCGCACCGTAGGGTGTAAACAGACGGGAACTTTTAACATGTATATGCTGGGTGCCGCCGTGGCGTGATGCATAGGTATGTGGCAGAGACAGACGGAGTTGCGGAGGGTGGTGCCGACAACAACCGTAGGCCTCACAGGAGAAGGAGAGTGTTCAGACCAAGGGTGACCTACCAGGGCTGCGAGACCTGGAGATAGTAGAGCGCTACAGGGTGGACAGGGACACGTTACAGCAAATAGTGGAGCTGTGCCGCCGCCTGAGAACAAGAGACAACAGAGGGGAGCCCATCCCAGTGGACACAAAGGTATGTGTGAGCTTGCGAATACTGGCTACAGGTACCTTTCAAAGGCCCACCGGGACATAATGGGCATCTCACAGGCATCAGCATCCAGGGTACTACACCAGTTCCTGGATGCCATGTTACCACATGCCCATGAGCACATAAAGTTCCCCACATCTCAGGAGGAGTTGGCTAGCAATATGCGCCGCTTCCACCGTGTGGCACAATACCGGAGGTCCTGGGTGCGATAGACTGTACGCACATAGAAATCAAGTCACCACCTGGGGAGCAGGGTAGACGCTACATAAACCGCAAGGGATACCCTCCATCAATTGCCAGGTCGTGTGCAATGCGCAGGGCATTATCATGGATGTGTGTGCCGCAGCCCTGGAAGCTACCACGACTCCCATATCTGGCATGCCTCACAGCTGTACCAGGTATTCGCCAGTGGGGACATCACACAAGGTCACCTTGTGGGGATGCTGGCTACGCGACTGGAGCCGTGGTTGATGACACCCATCAGAAATGCACACACACACATGCAAGAACGCCATAATGAGGCACACGCACAAACGAGAATAATCATAGAGCGTGTGTTCGATGTTGAAATCACGGTTCCGTGCTTGGATACATCCGTGGAGCCTTGCAGTACTCTCCAGGCACAAGTGCCCACATATTCATAGTATGTTGTATGCTACACAATATGATTCTGCGGAAACAGCTGCTGCAGGGACATAATGCCGGAGGGCCACCAAGTCCGCCACAACTGCCAGGGCAAGCACAGGCACAGGGCGGCGGCGCCACGGACACCCTGAGCCAGCCCCAGTAGGTAGACAGAGGCGCATCCAATATGCCTACGCCCTGGCAAAGAGGGAACGATAGCACATACTCTGACAGTGTAGGCCCCATGGACTGACACCTCCTGACCTGCACACACAGTAAAATGGACGCCACACAAACATGTCCGCCCGTAATGTGTACCGTATGTGCGGACGATGTGTGACTCCAACAAAGGCACCGCCAAACACTGCACACCCAATAGCCAGCAGAGCATGGAACGCCAACACGCCAACGCGACGCCGGTTCAACAGCACACGGCGAGCCATATGCTGCCACTATCGCCGCAAGTCGACCACACATGTACGCATGTGCATACACAGATACGGAAATACATATCAGTACACATGTAGAAATATATGTACGCATACACAGATAGAAAGTACAACAGGGTAATATGGAACCCAGGGATGCAAGTTCACAGATAAGTAAGACGCGAAATCACCACATATTAAACATAGTGACCGACAACCCGATTATCCTCAGGGCAGGTAACGCGAGCCATGGAAATGTTAACCTGCATCAATACATATCGGGCTGTCGGCATGGTCAGCAGTCCACGGTACAGTAACGGGATATGTGTAGGGTCACCACCTGTCCCATCGCTGTGAGGGACAGTCCACCTTTGGGCAGTTGTGTCCTGCAAAACATTGACAAAATGGCAAATGTCCTGAGATTGTAGGACAAAACCATTTCCCATAATTACTTTATTAGTTGCACAAAACAGTTATATTGTAGAAGAAACATCTAAATATGATAATAAACAGAATAAGCAACTGTAATGCTACATCGTCAGATTCCGTCAAAAAGTGAATCGCTGTCCTTTGTAGTGGGCGTGGGTGTGTGTTGGCATGCAAAATCAGACGGTTCTACTAAAATTTCCCACATTGGCCATTTGAAAAGGTGGCAACCCTACATATGTGCGTGTCATATCCATAGGACATGAGTGCGGAGATACACGCCGCCACCGCGATGCGCCAACGTAGGTATTGTGTTCAACCGTCGGTGCGAAAGCGGAAAGCATACCAGTGAAGTGTACGACATTATGAGGAACGCATCTCATTCGGGTGTAAAACAGTTCATGTTCCTCGCAGTACCTACAAGTTCCACATTGAAAATGTCTCTCAAACATCCATTGTTAGGAATGTATATAAATGACATCCTGGTAAATAGAATGTACTCATAGTAAGTCAGTAAAGGTTCTTCACTGTAAGTAAATCAGCATATCATAATCAACCTATGACCTACTTAGCTGAAGTTGTCACTATGCCATTACTATGTGTTCCACATTATGCCCATGTGTTTCACATTACTACTGTGTGTGTTCCCCACCGAAATAGAAGGTTGACAGCCATGGCGGCAATATGTGTATGTGTGAGGTGAGGTTGTCGTGTGTTCCGCTGTGTGTGTGTAATGTGTGTGCCAGTGTAAACTGTGTATGAAGGTGACATGTCACAGGCGGAGTGTAATAACAGGCGAGGCATACAGTACAGGAACCATAGGCGATGTACAGCAGTACCCACAAAGTATTACTGGCATCTCCTCACTGGCTATGCACGTGGCGACGTAAAATGATGCAAAGCGAAATGTCCCAAAGTGTACCACAGGGCCATAGCAAACCGGAGATGCAAAGGACGATGTACAAACCACGACCGTAGGTATGGCGCCATAACGTAGACTCCACACGGTCTGTTGGCAACGTTACACAGCATCAGGCCTGTACGACGAAAATACGAATGTGCCATCCCGCACCGATCGTGAACACTTACGGTCCGGTAAATACCGCGTGTGTTCCACGACCGTGACGTAAGCAAGCGGCACACGAATAGGAGGCTACCGTAGCATACAGTCCGCCCCAAGTATAGGACCACAATCACCGTGAACTATCAGCGACAAAGTGCCAATGGATGGTAGGCACGGACGGACATCCGCAGATATATAACCGATGTGAAGGCGGAATACGTGCAGGAAGCACACATGCAGGCGATACCGACAGCAGACGACATCAACAAAACAAACATTCCCGAACAACAGACAGGTAACCCGCAGCTCCCCAAGCAGGGATGGAGCACACACACAAGCATATCTGGTATGTGTAAATGCAAGACTCACACCCCGCACTGGCCACCCACATCCGCAGATATACCCCATTGCACATATCAAAGGGATAACAGCTAAAACCGTAGCAAACACATACAGGCAGTGAATGACAGCGCATACCCACAACAAGCTCATGGGGAACACTAGCAGCGGCTGATGCATCCATGCATTCGCTATGTACAGGAAAATAACAGCCATGTAACACATTTGAATGCACAACGCCATCGACAGACGCCGCCAGGACACGGGACCCACATGTCGAACACAATACCATACCCAACACACACAATCCACGGCTAACACCACAGCGAAATGTACCCGACACCACACATAGCGGATGCAGTCACACAAACATGATACAATACATACCATCCTCACTAAGGTATTGCAAATAACCAACGGCCACACGAGGAAAGAACCATGGCCTAGTGCCGACGCCAGAACGAACGAAAGGAAGGGGATCACCGCTGATATGCGATAAGTACACACCGAGGAACAGCTATTGGCCTGATTAACCCACATGGATCAGGCGACGAATATAAGGAAGACTCCTGATATCCAAACCGTATGTTCATACCGAACCCATACGAACTCGAGAAACAGAATCAAGGGAATTGAGTCGAACGCAGAACAAAAGGCCGGAAAGGTATGTCGAACCCACGAATTGTACTGGTGTGTAACGCACGATACGTATGACGAATCTGTACAGTATGTGAACGGTGTGTGTAGGTAAAGATACCTGTCCATCAGGCAGAGAGAGGCTAAGGTTGATATGTAATGCTAAAACGCCGCAGCATACCAACAACTGTGGACAACGTGTGCACAGCAGTGGGACAACATGTAAACACCCGATAACCCCAGGGCCGGCTTGCCACCCTTTCAAAAGGCCAAAGTGGGAAACCGCCGACACACTTCAGATGTTACAGGTGGACACATACCCATGGTCAGTACAAAGGTTAGAACTCTACTCTTTTGCATAAAGAAAGGTGTATTCTTGTAGCAGTTCAGTTGCTTATTGTGTGTCTTGTAACAGTTAGGAATGTACATACATAAATAAGTATGTTATGCAACTCTTACATAAGAATGGGATATAGTGATGTCCCACAATCTCAGGACATTTGCCATTAGTGATAAAGTTTGTCAGGACACAACTGCCCAAGGAGGGACTGTCCCTTGCAAAGTGGCACAGGTGATAACCCTACCCCAGGTCTGCCATAGGGGTTGCAAACACAGAACAATGCCACCACCCACGCCGATGCTGGCAGTGGATATCCAACACTGAAGTGCCACAGCAGGATAGGACATTTATGTATAGTGTCACAGCACACATGTGCATGGGCATATACCGCCGATGTCATACGGAATGTGCGCACGACGGCACCTATCCCACGCAGTAGGCGACTATGTCAAGTATGTGTAATGCAAAGCTGGCATGATGGATATGTTCAGAGATCATAGACAGTATCACAGGCATAGCATGCATGATGGAACGATGGGCTAATGTTATATACATACACAAGATATGTATGGCCTGCACATATGGGACAATGTAGTAGCAGAATAGGTACCAAATGGAGGTACCAGCAAGTGACCATGGACAAACGCTCCATAGCAGGTGCAATGTGTGCCACAATGATGTCCAGCAGTGCCGTGTGTAAACACATGTGCAATGTACACAGTACTTATACCCCCATGGTAGTGTCCACTGAACGGCAGAACTGGATGTCAACTGTCATGTCTATACAGTACGTCCGCTGTGGTGGTACCATGGGTCTGTGTCACCCTACCAGCAAGGCAGCTATGACACGACTAGTGACACAGTGTGCCCCTGTGGGATGTGCACAGGACCTATGTCCCACAGCATGGTGTGTGTCCAGTCTGTGGATGTCACACAGACGCCTGGCTGAGCAATGTGGCATGTGTGCACACATGCAGGACTGCTCCTCCCCCCCTGCCCACAGCAAACGCCATGTAGGAGTACTACATGCATCAGTACTGTGGAGAACATGGGCCATGGCAGAGTACATTACACCCCTGTGTTAGTGGCATCTAGGTGAGCACAGATGTGTTACATGACTGTCATTTGCATATGTAAACTGTCTGAGCTGGGTAGAGAGCACAGCATGACTATACTGACACATGTAACGTTGTATCCATTGTGTAAGGTACACCACACATGTGTTATTGTAACATGGCCTGCGGTACATGTGTGTATGGCACAGGTACAAGGGCACCCAAGGTATCAGCTACACATACGGTCCAGAAATGTGTAGTCCTGCACATGTGTACCCACACTATGGTGTAATATGGCAACCACAGCACCATGTGGGCCATGTGTGTGTACATCAACCATGTACAACGTGATATGCCTGTATAGGGACAGTATCCATGTGATACACACCGCATGACTGTCAGTATGCAAAGGTGATGTGTATGCACTATGTGTGATGTAACTGATGCAATGATATCTACATGATATATCTGCCACACTGACACCTGTATGGGTGTCAGCAACATGAGTAGGATGAGCTAGAATGCTGCCAGGTATGTAGAAGTGGTATATGTAGGCATGTACAGTACTGTGTGACAGTAGGTAGTGTAACGATGCAAATACTGAGCATGAGGGGCCACATGTCTGAGGAACGTGCAATGCCACACGGCCCTGACATGTTGTAGTTAGCATGACATGCCTGCACCACTGTGTGAACTGTACAGAAGGCACATGGCGAACATGCCGATACATAGGGTACGATGTGATGCTGGATGTGTACACTGTCAATAGCATAGAGTGGAATGGTGCTGAAGGGCAAAGAGCAGATCATGTCTGATGTGATACCCTCTGTACCACCCCAACCACCCATGCAATAATATGACAGGTGGCCAGCATGGGATGTGGTGTTCCGTGGCGCACAGAAGCCCAACAAGGGTGCCAGGAAAGGCATGCAGGTAGTCAATGAGTGTGTGAAGCATGTATGTCAAGATGTGGCCCAGTGCCATACTGAATGGCCCAGTCATGGGTGTAGAGATGCAGCCCCATACGTGCAATGCAGTACCATCCATGTGTAGTGTGATAGATGTGGTAGTGTGGTGGTCATGGTGCACAACCGACATGAATGGGCTAGCAGTCACTGATGTGTGCTGCTGCAGAGACATGTAACAGCCAGGTTGGCGGATACAACAACTACGGTGGTTGGAGGTGACATTGGGACTGTGTTCCCAGACATAACATGTGCATGCCAGTACTATGTATGTGTCCACAGGGTTAATACAATGTCCAGCCAAGGATTGGAACCCTGTAGTGAGTGAGAGTGTGTATTGTTGGTAGGTACCCCATTGGCAGGCAGGATGCCAGCAACATCTGTGTCGCCAATGCCTGCATGACCGTGGTATGCTGCATTGAATGTGGATGTAGTCAAACAGCAGAGACATACCACCACACTGCGTGAGGGCCCACACTGCAATGTCTGGCAGTCATGTGTAGGTAGCTAGCTGTGGAGTATGTCATGCACCAGCAGGACACACCATGACTGTCAAGTGACACACAACACACAGGTGAACAAAACTACCGTGCAACAGCCTGCACATGTGCCCATATAGCACGTGTGCATGGAACAGGAATACCACTGTGGCGCCTGTGAAAATGCCAGCACCACCATGTCTCAGTGTGGAATAGCATGGTCCCTACCAGTGTGTACATGTAGCAGAAGTGCACTGTGATCACTGTTGGCATAGGCACATAGACTGTCCATTGACGTGGTGCCATGCCCTCAACAACCTCTGTCAGTGGATGTCAGTAATACCGGCTGTAGTGTGTATGTACCATGCATGCTGCTATGGTTGTGTGCTTAGGGTGTGGCTAGCAGGGATGGTAAGCATGGATGTTCAGCAAACAGAGGGGGGAGGTGTGTAGGCCTAGCATACAGACACATGTAGGTTTGGTGCATGCTGAGGGTAGTGTAGGTATGGTATGTGTCGTGTAATGTGTCACCCAGCTATGTGTACTGCATGGCCAAGCATGTGTGGGTACGTGGGAGTCCATACTAGGGAAGGTCGTGTTGCTGGCAATACATAGCAGTAGCAACTGTCCCAGGTGCACGTACAGCATGCCACCCTGACTGGCATGTAACCTGTGGTGTACAGTGTCTGCACTGTCGCGGTCACAATGTGCGAGTGGCCACAAACATGGGTATCTGAACATGGACCACCTATGATGCAATGTGTCATGGGAAAATACAGTATGTGTGTAAATCACGGTGCGGTGTGGGAACCACCCACCTGTGTGTGTTGCAGTCCAGGTATGTGACTGGGAGGTATGATCTGTGTACAATCTGGACTGGCAGGTGTGGCGGTAGGGCATGGAGGCAGGTCCCAGGCACTGTAGATAAGTGACATGTGTGCTGTACTGTGTGTGCAGTGCTACTGTACAGCACAGTGGAGGGTGTAAGCATTGTCACACATCACTGCATGCTGTGCCTACCTGTGACAGCCCTGCCAGAGACAGACATGTGACACCGCTGCACAGGCAGCATAGCATGAGAAGATGTACATGTGGGCTGCACACCTTAGCCAGATGTCCACATGCCATGTGTGCCACGGTAGTGTGGTTCAACACGACTATCAGACTGGACAGACAGCACATGCCTGCATAACAACAGTATGACCATAGTCAACAGTCCCAGTGACAGAGTAGGCCAATGTAGACTATCCCTGCATGCAGACCAGTGGCTACTGGACACCTGGCTAGACACACACCTGGACGGTTAATTCACCATTGAGCCATCACATGTCCACGACCATGTGGGCTGTACAATGTCATCACAGGGTGGTCACAATAGCAGGTGGCAAGGCAGACACGGTGAACCAGGTGATGCGCCATGTGTGCATATGTTGAGTAGCACAGCCGCTCACATGTCCGCAACATACTGGTGCACGGTGTATACTGTTACATGATGAATGTAACTGCACTGTCACCCACTACAGGGCCAGCTGGCACAGGTGTGTTGTGACTGGTGTAACCCATGTTTGCACAGGATACACACTGCTGCTGTAGGCAGCCATGCTGGTGGCCACCAGTGATATATGCAGTGGTCATACAAACATACCGCATACAGTGTTCAGGCAGGAATGTAAATTGTCGTGGACGATGTGCTGCTATGTGAATGTGGGTGTTTGTTGTGAATGTCACACATCCAGGAGACACCATCTGGTGCAGTCATGGTTGTCAACACCGGTACACACATCCACAGCAGTCAGAACCCAGTCCCGACAATGTGTGTCAGTCACCCTTGTACTGTGTGACACATGTGCACATGGCGGAACACCTCCCACTGTCATCTAAGCTGGCTACATGATGGCTGGAATGTGCTGTAGAAATGTACAATGCTGGTAGCCCAATGAAGTACCTGGAATCAGACACAGTACACTATGTCAGCCATGTAAACCATGCACAACAATGACTGCCCAACAGACACAAACAATGCATTGACACATGGAACGTGTGCTCATGACAACCCCCACCGAGGTATGTTGCACATATAGATGTACAAATGTCATCTATGGCCATAGCATGGATGCAGACACACATACTCCACAGGTAGTACCATGTGATGTAGGTAGGGGGCATTGCTGGTGTATATGTCACAGTAGATGTCCACAGACATGTCCTGCATAGCCGGCATGTAGGGGTAGCTGTGGTATGTCACTACTGGACATGCCCACACAGATTACCATGTCCCGCAGGAGATGTGTTAGGTGTGTACCACATGTGACATGCTGACAACAATCTGCGATGTGTATGGCTGCCGGTGTACCTGTGTGACAATGTCCGTGATGGGTGCAAAGGCACATAGTATTGTATTGTATGCACACAAGCCCCACATAGCTGCATAGCCTGAACAGACAGTACAAGGAGTGTGTGGGATGATAGCAACCCACAGGTGGAGATGGGTATGGACGGCGGCCCACAACCACATGTGTGTGTACGGTGTTCACGTCCATGACACATGAGCATCTGAGAGGCTAGCGCCACAGTTGTACAGTGTCGCATGTACATATGTTCAGCAACATCTCTGTATGTCCCACCACTGGCCTGTGGACCGATGGACAACAACCAAATGTGCAGGTATGAGATGTGCACAGCACATCACAGATGCCTACCGTAGAACAGGCCTACCATGTAGACATGTGCACAGTAGGTCTGGCGCCACCTGCAGTCAAACACGCTAGGTGCCAAACCACACCAATAGTCCGCCAATGACACAGATGGGCGGCATGCCTCTGTGTATGTATGTCTGTGAATGGCTCCGCATAGCAATATAGCCGTGTCACCATTGTGAACAACAATATGAATGGGTTGTATGTGTGAGGGGTGCATCACATGTGTATGGTCAGATCGACGATACCATCAGTGGGCCTGCTATGTGAACATCCATGTCCCCATACATGGATACCTCTGCTGAGGCCAACACCACATTCACACAGGGAGGGATGGCGGTGTATAGTGCAGCAGCAGACATGTGGGTGGCAGCAGGCAATGTATGCACACATATGTGTCACCCACATCAGTTCAGGCGGATATCCATGTGCATGGGATAGTGGTGTGTGTACACATACAGCACTGTGTCGATCAACATCCCAGCACATAGCACCTGCCAGGGCTACAGTGTACGCATGGATGTGTGATACCTGCATGCACCACACACACCCTCAACAAGCAGCGGACAGCATACCCCGCTGGAGGCCAGTGTCCACACCATGGTGATAAACATATTGAATGTCCAGATTCACACAGCTATGACCAAAGCAATGGACAGCCACCCTGCCAATACCGCAGCCCCTGGGTGGGTCACACCCATTGCCATGTATGATGCATACCCTGCCATATCATGCAGAGATGACCAGCAAGGCAGCATGAGCTATCGCAGTCCCACATGGTGCAATGGACAAAAGGCACTCTCACTATCAACCATACACAGTAGTAATGTGGTGGCGATGCACCCTGTCATGTTACAGGTGCTGTGTGATGCTCTGCACAATGTGTGCGGTACATGCTATGCATGGCCTTTCCTGCTAATGTGTCATGGTTACACATTGCTCCATGTCTATCACATACGTAACACAGGTGAGCTGGGGCAAGTTGTCCAGCACCGTACAGTGCTGTGTGGAAGTACATGGCACAACACATGCATGTGCAGGTGTCCATGTGTATGTGTACAGTGCCGCTGCTGACGCTCACAATGGACACAGACGGATGTGTACTGACATATACACAGCGCATAGGTGAACAGTAGCACAGACGCCACATGGGGACATATGCCAACTGATACGGAGATAGGAGCAGCCAGGTACACATGTCCATGGCAGGCTAGCATCTACATGGTGCGCGCACAGTGTGATGGGGTGGCACACAGATATGATGTGACACCCAGTGCTCAATGGTGTGAAGCCACAACATCGGCTGTGTCACCCCCACGATGCCCTTCACAGATCACTGTGCAGATGTCGTATATGTCATAGCAATGTATTTCCAACAGTATGCCAGCACAGCAGTGTGAATGTGACCTGCCACCATCATTATGTCTTCCAGATAATGCCACGCTCCCGCTACCACCATTTAGCCGTCAGGAGGAGGGGGTCATCATACCATACCTCCAGAGTAACTACAATGCCCTGTTCAGCCATGTCCCACAGCAGGCACAAGAACGGCAGGAGATGTGGGAGGAGTTGTGCAGGAGGGTGAACAGCGTGGGCGGAACCAACCGCACATACCAACAAATCCGCAGGCACTGCACAGACCTGATCCGCATGCAAGACAGCGTGCCGCTGCAATCGCCAGGCAACAATGTGGGACAGGTGGTGGGCCACCAACACAGCCCCCACTCACAGCTACGGAGGAGCTCCTGGTCAGTCTGGGGACACCCACGGAACAACATGCACAACCACTTGCGACCATCGTGGAGGTGGGTGTCACCCAAGCTATGAGCCTGGAGCCGCATGGTAAGTCAGTGTTGCATGTATGTATGATAGGCGACGTGGGTGTCATAGTACAACACATGATATAGCAATACATGCCAGGTATATGGCCACACAAGATGCAAACCATTGTATGCTATGTTGTGTTAGCAGACATGTGCATAGCACATGCAACCACACACATGCATGATGTGTCATGCACAGTGCTGACCGTGGAGATAGTAATGGCTAATGTGTATACCTTTGTGTAATGCCTTTACAGGTACGCCTGGCGGTCGCAAGGACAAGGGTCTGTTGCAGGTAAGTCTGTTGCCAGTCAAACGCATGTTCTGCTGTATTGATATTCCCCATGTGTCTAGGCATGACATGCTCACCTGTGTGTGCCCCGCCACGGTATACAGCTCGCACCACCCGACATACACACCACCCATGTACAGTAGATACACCCATTACCGTAGAGTGGTATGACACCACACAACCAATTGGTGTGTTACGTGCATTCAGCTATGCATACAATGGTGTAGGTGTTACACAATGGCTGCATGTGTAGTATGCATTGGAATGCCAGTGCAGTATGGACACAGTACCACAGAGTGAGCTGTGATCTGGCCAGAGCACAGGTGTTACCAATGTGACCCATGCCCCTGCATCGGTGCACATCGCCAGACATGGCGCATGCCATGTCCCATGCACGCAGTATGTCTGTCTGCAGCATTGTCACACCATGATATGACCTATGCACAACATAGCAGACATACACACTGTCAGCATATCCAGAGAATGTGACACGCCACACTAGTATGGGTGTATGTCACATGGGCCACCACAGGGCCGTGTGCACAATGTCTACCACACACAATTGTCAATGAGTCAGACAGACAAGGCCATGGTGGATACCTACAGGCATGTTGCCACACAGCACATCCACAGTGGGTACTCACCATTGCACCCTGTACACACATAGTGGGTTCATCAATGTAGTGGACCCTGGACATCTGCTGTAGTACACCAGTGACATGAAATCCTCTCCCCAGCTACTACAGGTGCCTCCAATGTCCACTATATATGTGCTGCTGAGCAGCTGAACTGACTTACAGACATGGCAATGTAATGCGCCCAGGTCACGCATCGCACAGACACATAGCTGTGTCCTGCTACTGTGCAGTGGCACAGAGCCTGCACCACACACCGCATAGCTACGCACACAGCTCACAGCAACGCACCTGCACAGACATCACTGTTACACATACATTGTATCTGTACACTGTACACATAACACTGCACCATGACAGCCATCGTGATGTGGTGCATGCGTGGGACACCATCCTCACATGTCCACATGATACCGCACATGTTTGCGGTGTACATTACATAGTGTTGGCAGCCATGTGTACTCTCAACCTGCCCGCCGCCACACGGTGTATCACGCTGATGCATGCAAACTACCATGAATCTGTGTACTGCATCCCTACTAAATGACACCTGCCTGTTGTACTGTCCCCACCAGGGCAGTGTACATACTGCCACTATGAATGTCTGGTCTGCATTCACTGGTCTGTGTTGTGTGAATGCTGCATGCCACCTGCATTATCACATGCATGCTGTGTGTGTGTGTGTGTGTGTGTGTGTGTGTGTGTGTGTGTGTGTGTGTGTGTGTGTGTGTGTGTGTGTGTGTGTGTGTGTGTGTGTGTGTGTGTGTGTGTGTGTGTGTGTGTGTGTGTGTGTGTCTGTATTGTAACCGATGGTATGTCTTTGTATTGACAGGTGCTGTAGGTGCTGCCTCCCGCGGTCAATCTGATGCTAGTGTCCCCACAGATACTAGTGGTGATGACCATGTGCATGAGGCACAGGCAGGGTCGCCACAGGCAGAGACTGTGCCAGTGGAGAACATTACACATACGCCCCTTTCATCCCTGCACACGGTTCAGATGCCGACATACCCCGACACCGATGCCCATAGATGATGGTCAGTCAGCGCCTGTTGTCCCCGAGCAGGAATGTGTGGTGGCTGCAGAAGGTGTGGGTACACACGATGTTGCCAGTGTAAGGACTGGTGCAGTGCCACGCAGGCATGTGGCAGGTGCTGCCCGTAGGGGAGCACCGCTAGACATACACCTGCCGCACAGGTGCAGCAGCTGGTATAACCAGACGATGTTCCAGACTGTAATGGCGGCGCAGGCACGCGTCAACGGCAGAACCAGGAGGGGCAGAGGCTGCAGAGGTCCGCAATCCGCACTTAAATGACAGCATCCAGGCATTGGCGAATGCACAACAGCATCTTGCCGATGTTCTGATAGGAGATTGGGCGACATGGCTGGTCTCCTCGACCGAGGCTTGGCCATCCTTGAGCGCGCGCAGTCCGTGCAGGAACACCAGGTAGGGGTGAGGCATAGGGCACGTGGGCGGTGCCAGCAACACCACCTGCTGCAGGTCAGCGTGCGCGCCACCTCCCATGCCCACACAGACAGTGATGGTAGCAGTAGCACTGCAGCTGCTACTACACCATCCACACCAGGACAGAGCAGGCCACGGACGTGGCCCTGGACGGCCCCGCCGTGGGCATGTTTCCAGCGGACATGTGACATCGGAGAGTGGACAGTCTGTACCTCCACCCGGTCGTGCCCGGCGACCCCAGGCAGGCGCTGGTCACTTCGCCGGGCAGACACAGTGAGCCGTAACACCTGCACTGTACAGTCAGGGGCTGCCAAGCATACCCCGTAGGCATCACAGATGACTGAACTGTGTACACACACACCCACACACAGCAGACACAACTGTAGGGCTCCACCACACCCACATGCATTCTACATAGTCATGCCCACTCAATGCACTGGCCCTTACACACACACATGATGTCATCCATTGGTACAGCCCATGCCTGTGGCACACATATCACCCTGTGCATATGATTAAGTCTCTGCCGCATAACTGTGAGCCACACCAGCAATGCACGGTTAAGCTAACATATTATGATGCACAGGGTGGACACGATAGTGAGAGGTGTACGTGATACCTGTGTCCGCATGGTACGTGCTGTGTATGTTGTGGTGTGTGTGTATGGCTGGTGACAGGTGTGTATGTGATGTGTGTTGTGCACGGACATCATGCAGCAGACATACCATGCAGGACAGGTGCAGCATTCATTGATATGTGTACACAGTATGTGTGGTGGTTACATGTGTAGCACCATGTCGGTGCAGTTAACCCGCTTGATACTGATGGTGTACTGCACGCGCCTACTGGGAGCACTGTAATTAGTTCCCCACGGTAGTCGTGGGTACCCACAGGCATGTCTGGCAAAATCAGCATAGCACAGTTACCCACATCCGCATGGACCCTACATAGGTACATAGGCACACATGAACGTAACAGGATATGTGCCCTACGACATGTGTGGACCTAGCATGACTGTGTGTGGCATCTAACACCCCTCAGGATGGGGATGCCATATCCATCAGTCCCCAGTCCCTGGTCTAGCAGTGACACACAGAGGTTGACTGGCGATAACTATAGTCACACATCCACACGCCAGTAGCAGTCCTGGACAAAGGCAGTCAGGGCCTTTCCTTCACATGGCCTGGCACTCCTCCCCGTGTCGCACTGTGTGTCTGGCCGCTACCCTGTTCCCCAGCACGCCCCACTCATCTTTGGGTTGAGGTGTCTGACAGTCGCTTCTGTGCCCGTGTTCGCATGGGGCCTGGGAGGTGGAATGTGCCCATGTCACCCAGGTCAGACATGGCCGCGGTATGTCGGGCACAGATCACCACGGATCAGCTGTGCTGTGCAGATCCACAGCCAGTGTCCCCTTGGCCGCACCATGTGACACATGTCCCAGCACCGCCATCCCCGCCTTGTGGAACGCTTATGTCCTTCCGAAAGTGCTGCAGGCGCCAGGTTAGCTACAGGCCACATGTGCCATTGTACACAGTCATTGCACTGCTGTGTGATGTGTACAGGCGTACAATGAACACCCCTGATGTGGTTGCCATTCCATCCAGACCAGGAGGCCACAATGGAATGTCTTCACACCCACATTGCCATTGTGTGTGTTGACAGAGGTTGCCAACAGGTGTGGTAGCCATCACCCTGAACATGTCCACCACCTTTAATGGCGCATCACCTACATGTGACATTGGGACGAACATGTTCTTCACACTGGGTAGGGCTGCACCTTCTCTGGCATCTGGTAGCAGGCCATGGCTCTGGCACCAGTCAGCCATGTCTATGACGCCCTAGGTGGATGTACGTGTAACATGGGGTGCTGGGTATGTCGGCCGGTGCGTAGTCATCTGCATACCTTGTCTGCTACAATCCCCCTATGATTGCATGCACATTGAAGGTCGGATGCCATATGGCAGGGTGCACAGGAGTGAGCCCTGTGGGCCTCCACTGGGTCCAGATATGAGTGTGACAAAGCACCTTCAGCACCAACCCTGTGTGGTGTGACCTCCAACCTGTGTGAGAAGCATCGGGTGACATATGTCCCCACATGTATGCTGGCGAAGCCTTTACATGGGTCCCATGTGTAGTGTGCTCTGAACGCCCCACCAGGTCATGGTACTGTGTGCAAACCCACACATCCCCATCAATGGCCTTGGTGAACACTCCAGACTGGACGAGCAGGTTCGGGAGGCAGGATCCGCCCTGACTATGTAGTTGTGGGTATGTTCCGCATTGGCTGTACACCGCTATCTGTAACCATGACCACCTGTATGGACCTCCACACAGCTTTGCAGACAACACTTGTCAAGCGATAGGGTGTGGCTGTTGACAGTCCATAGGAGCACTACCCTGGCATAGTGGGACCACAGATGCCATATGGCATCCATTGGGGACATAGCCCATAGTAAGGCTAACATGACACAGTGGCCGCATGTGTGGGCCGAGGGCCTTAAAGAGGATGGGTAGCACACAGCCAGGGAAACCATCGGTGCCCATTGCTGACGTGTCAAACGCCATAGAGATATGGGATCACCCCAGGCCATATGACATGTTTGGGAGGATACACTCTGGTGGGATGGATATGTTCCCTGTTGGGGGGGGGATGTATGCATGGAACATGTCCTGTGGTATGCAGACAATGTCTGTGGGTGCAGTGACTGTTGTACCATTCTGGACCATTTCCATGCAGGTCTGTGTGCCCCCAACCATGTCCTTACCACAGTTAGGGAAGGCCCTGTGGTTGTCTCATGTGCCCTCTGCAGTACCACTCCCACGAGCGGACCTGGATGTTGGTATGTGGGGCCGTATGGTGACGCCGGTATGAATGGGTGATGGTTTCCTGGTACTGTCATTGCCCTGCCATGTAGTAGCTCCAACTGTTGATGTACAGGTAGTCAGTGGCTGCGGTCCACCACACCATGTGCCTACCTGTGGTGGACAAGGGCCTGATGTCATCATGTTTGCCTGTCGCAGACATGCATGTGGGTGGTCGTGGAAGGCATTCGGTATGCTTCCGGTCTGGCCTCTGTTCAACATTGGCATGGAGGACATGTAGGGTACCACACCGGTCATATGATGTGTGTGGTTTCCTGTGGAGAGGTCATCACTGAGGTCCCCCATGCTGGTGTTGGTTACAGTGAGTGGATGACCAGTGGATCCACTATACGGTCTTGCATCACCATTGAGGGCTGTACATCCTGTGTGGGGCATATCCTCACCATGCGTGATGGGCAGAACTGTCAGACATCCCCCCCCCTGGTATGTATGGTGCATGGCTGTTTAACAGTGGCCAGGTGTGTGAACACCTGGGACTGCTGGCGACTGTGTTGTGCCATGGGTAATGTTCCCAGGCTATGTATGGGTGGTTCATGTCACCCAAACGGTGCTGTTGTGAGAGCATGCCCACTCACCAGTGTCCTCAGGACATCTGTGAAGGTATCCTGTGTTTGTGAGGGTTGTCTGTAGCATGCAACAAACTGTAGGCCAGTCCTACACATGGTTAATTGCACCTACATATTCCCCGCAGCAACAACAACGCCTGTGGCATGACCGGTTACTGTTGTGTGGCCGGAAACACAGGATGGTCCGCATTCCGCCACCCATGGCGGCGCACCATGTGTATGCATGTCTGATCTGTGCCGACTCTAAGTGTCTGAGCATGCCCAGTAGGCAGCTGTGTAGATAGACACACAGCACAGTGCACACCGCAGCCGCCTGCAGTAATACCCCGGTGCATGCCTCTATCCCCACGCAACGGCCACGCCTGTGGCATGGCCAGGTTTCTGTTGTGTGGCTGGACACACACGACGGTCCACATTACGCCACCCATGCCGCCGCAACATGTGTATGCATGTCTGCCCTGTGCCGAAGTCTAAGTGTCTGAGCATGCCCAGTATGCAGTGATGTACTGATCAGTAGTTACTTGTTATTCTGGACTGCAGCACTAACGCAGTTAGTGTACGGCGACCTTGGGATGGTAACAGACTGCGTGATCAAGACTCTGTCCGAACACCCGAAAGCGGGCGATTGCCTTTGCAAATGATACCACTCACGAGGGGTATGCCTCCTGACAGCGCCTGCTCAGTAAACTCGGTAGCTGCTCTGTAAATGCTTCATACTGTAGTGTGTTCATGTAGATAGGCGAGGTTCGCCCCCGCCCTTTCCGTGTGTGTGTGTGTGTGTGTGTGTGTGTGTGTGTGTCTCTGTGTGTGTGTGTTTCCAGCCGCGCCTGCGACTGAATATGCTTTTAGACGCCCGCAACACATGCCTTGGCTATTGCCACCTATTGTCTTGGCGGTTGACGCCAGCAGCCTACAAGTATGCCTGTGACAGCGCTCTGTTTAGCAAACTCGTAGCTGCTCTGTAAATGCTTCATACAGTAGTGTGTTCATGTAGATAGTCGTGGGTTCGCACTCGCCCTTCCGTGTGTGTGTGTGTTTCCAGCTGTCTCTGCGACTGATTATGCTTTTAGACGCCCGCAACACATGCCTTGGCTATTGCCAACTATTGTCTTGCGGGTGATGTCAGCAGCCTACAAGTATGCCTGTGACAGCGCCTGTTTAGCAAACTCGGTAGCTGCTCTGTAAATGCTTCATACTGTAGTGAGTTCATGTAGATAGGCGAGGTTCGACTCCCGCCCTTCCGCGTGTGTGTGTGTGTGTCTCTGTGTGTGTGTGTTTCCAGCCGCGCCTGCGACTGAATATGCTTTTAGACGCCCGCAACACATGCCGTGGCTATTGCCACCTATTGTCTTGGCGGTTGACGCCAGCAGCCTACAAGTATGCCTGTGACAGCTGCTCTGTTTAGCAAACTCGTAGCGCTGCTCTGTAAATGCTTCATACAGTAGTGTGTTCATGTAGATAGTCGTGGGTTCGCACTCGGCCCCTTCCGTGTGTGTGTGTGTGTTTCCAGCTGTCTCTGCGACTGATTATGCTTTTAGACGCCCGCAACACATGCCTTGGCTATTGCCAACTATTGTCTTATGGTGATGTCAGCAGCCTACAAGTATGCCTGTGACAGCGCCTGTTTAGCAAACTCGTAGCGCTGCTCTGTAAATGCTTCATACTGTAGTGAGTTCATGTAGATAGGCGAGGTTCGACTCCCGCCCTTCCGTGTGTGTGTGTGTGTGTGTCTCTGTGTGTGTGTGTTTCCAGCCGCGCCTGCGACTGAATATGCTTTTAGACGCCCGCAACACATGCCGTGGCTATTGCCACCTATTGTCTTGCGGCTGACGCCAGCAGCCTACAAGTATGCCTGTGACAGCGCTCTGTTTAGCAAACTCGTAGCTGCTCTGTAAATGCTTCATACAGTAGTGTGTTCATGTAGATAGTCGTGGGTTCGCACTCCGCCCCTTCCGTGTGTGTGTGTGTTTCCAGCTGTCTCTGCGACTGATTATGCTTTTAGACGCCCGCAACACATGCCTTGGCTATTGCCAACTATTGTCTTGCGGGTGATGTCAGCAGCCTACAAGTATGCCTGTGACAGCTTCTGTTTAGCAAACTCGGTAGCTGCTCTGTAAATGCTTCATACTGTAGTGAGTTCATGTAGATAGGCGAGGTTCGACTCCCGCCCTTCCGTGTGTGTATGTGTCTGTGTGTGTGTTTCCAGCCGCCTCTACGACTGAACATGCTTTTAGACGCCCGCAACACATGCCTTGGCTATTGCCACCTATTGTCTTGGCGGCTGACGCCAGCAGCCTACAAGTATGCCTGTGACAGCGCTCTGTTTAGCAAACTCGTAGCTGCTCTGTAAATGCTTCATACAGTAGTGTGTTCATGTAGATAGTCGTGGGTTCGCACTCGCCCCTTCCGTGTGTGTGTGTGTTTCCAGCTGTCTCTGCGACTGATTATGCTTTTAGACGCCCGCAACACATGCCTTGGCTATTGCCAACTATTGTCTTGGCGGGTGATGTCAGCAGCCTACAAGTATGCCTGTGACAGCGCCTGTTTAGCAAACTCGGTAGCTGCTCTGTAAATGCTTCATACTGTAGTGAGTTCATGTAGATAGGCGAGGTTCGACCGGCCCTTCCGTGTGTGTGTGTGTCTGTGTGTGTGTGTGTTTCCAGCTGCCTGCGACTGAATATGCTTTTAGACGCCCGCAACACATGCCTTGGCTATGGCCACCTATTGTCTTGGGGTGACGCCAGCAGCCTACAAGTATGCCTGTGACAGCGCTCTGTTTAGCAAACTCGTAGCTGCTCTGTAAATGCTTCATACAGTAGTGTGTTCATGTAGATAGTCGAGGTTCGCACTCGCCCCTTCCGTGTGTGTGTGTGTTTCCAGCTGTCTCTGCGACTGATTATGCTTTTAGACGCTCCGCAACACATGCCTTGGCTATTGCCAACTATTGTCTTGCGGGTGATGTCAGCAGCCTACAAGTATGCCTGTGACAGCGCTCTGTTTAGCAAACTCGGTAGCTGCTCTGTAAATGCTTCATACTGTAGTGAGTTCATGTAGATAGGCGTAGGTTCGACTCCCGGCCCTTCCGTGTGTGTGTGTGTGTGTGTGTGTGTTTCCAGCTGCCTCTGCGGATACACATACTATTATACGCTTCGCAACACATACCTTGCCTATTGCCAGCTATTGTTTTGCGGGTGATGTCACCAGCCTAGAAGTATGCCTCTGACAGCTTGTGCTCAGTAAACTCGGTAGCTGCTCTGTAAATGCTTCATACTGTAGTGAGTTCATGTAGATAGGCGTAGGTTCGACTCCCGGCCCTTCCGTGTGTGTGTGTGTGTGTGTTTCCAGCTGCCTCTGCGGATACACATACTATTATACGCTTCGCAACACATACCTTGCCTATTGCCAGCTATTGTTTTGGCGGGTGATGTCACCAGCCTAGAAGTATGCCTCTGACAGCGCTTGTGCTCAGTAAACTCGGTAGCTGCTCTGTAAATGCTTCATACTGTAGTGAGTTCATGTAGATAGGCGTAGGTTCGACTCCCGGCCCTTCCGTGTGTGTGTGTGTGTGTTTCCAGCTGCCTCTGCGGATACACATACTATTATACGCCGCAACACATACCTTGCCTATTGCCAGCTATTGTTTTGGCGGGTGATGTCACCAGCCCAGAAGTATGCCTCTGACAGCGCTGTGCTCAGTAAACTCGGTAGCTGCTCTGTAAATGCTTCATACTGTAGTGAGTTCATGTAGATAGGCGAGGTTCGACTCCGCCCCTTGGCGGTGTTTCTGTGTGTGTGTTTTGCAGCTGCCTCTGCGGATGTACATGCTTTTAGACGCCGCAACACATACCTTGCCTACCAGCCGCCATTCCTGTACGGTTGTTGTCACCCACCTGTACATGTGCCTCTGCTGGTGGTGTGCTCGGTGGTCCACGAAGCATACCATACCTGTGTTGTACGCTTGTGCGGTTGGGTATGTGGGGTGTGGTCAATCACCATGCGCTACATGTGTGTGTGTGTCCATGCTCCCAGCTGCATGGGTTCATACGGTATGGCTTTGAGGTTTACGCTGAACACCCATATCCTGGCGCCATCCTTGTGTTTGTGGATGGTGGGACGCAGATCGTACTGCTTGTGTGCTTCTTCTGGTCGGCGACCGTGAGCGTGTTCTCCACGGTACCCTACTATGGTGTTGTGGGTTGCTGCTGTGTACATTACACTCACGGGCCTGCCGGATGTGCTCGTGTGTACCTCTTTCTTTGTATATCTATGTACCTATGTTGTGGCCGCATCGCTGCTCTCCCATGGACAGCCGCCTTCCCATGTATCGCATATTTGCACGGCTGACACATATAACTGTGGTACTTTGCATATCCACACATTGTCCATGCACTGTCCGTATTCCAGAACACCTCATAGACATCGCTGGATTACATGGCAGACAGCTATCCTTGCTGTCCTTACACTTTACCCATACATGACATACACCTTGTGTGTACTTGCCTATTTATGGTGTGTGTATGTCTATGTGTGCTGTATGCATGGCCGCAGTGTGTCCCACTATAGCCATGTGTGCAGCTGTCGCCACTATGGGTATCCTTGTGGCCCGCTGTCACATGTGCACGCCTGCACATACCTGCAGACTGTACTACCCCCTGCACGGCAGCGGCCTTAGATCGCCGGTGCCCTAGGCTGTGGGGCTACATGGCACACGCCAGCACAACACATGGTGCACCCATCTTGATATACCTACGTGACACGCCTACTAGACAGGTGGCCCTACTAGGGCAGCGCCTGGGCAGCCGCAGGATTGGCGATGCCTACGGCCGCTATGGGCACATCACAAGGCACACCACTACAGTCGGTGTTTTACGACGTCTAGGGTATTACACCACAGGAGGGACCTCCACAGCTATGCTGAAGAATGCGTATGTAGATAGATTAGTAGGTGGAGGTTTGGCCACACACCAGGGCTGACCGATGGATAACTGTTGAGGCATCCTTTGTGAAGCAGGTGGAGCAAACACCGTAACGGGAATGTAGTGTAGATGCAGATGTAGGGTTAACATACATTTGTCTACTCTGTCAGTTCTGTACCATTGTATTACAGTGATATGCTATGCATATCTTCCATATACATTGTTAGGTCTCTGATTGTTGAGGGGTCGGCATAGTACAATATCATGTAATACGGTGTTCATAGGATGGGTTCTGAATTGTTGACAAAGCTGTGTGTCGTTAGGAGTGCGCCTGTGCTTTCTATGCTGTGGCTACATGTTCATTGTTCGCATAGAAAGTGACAAATGGAAGTGTACGGGTGGATACTTAAAGCCTGGATGCTCCCATGTTATGTGTACGTCTCACGGGCCTACGGGTGATAGCGCATACATGTCTATGAAGAACCTTTGGATACCATGTGTGACCTGCCGGCACTAAATGTTTACGCTGACTGTTCCATCTACCTATGTGTGACATGGTTTGTGGCCATAGGGTGCCAGCGGTCTTTATTGTTGAGCAGGTGTTTTCCATGGTCAATTGACATCAATCCTATTAATCCACTGAAGGATGTCTTTCATTGGTGGGAACGCCATGGTTCGACCATCGTGATGTCTTTCCCAGCTGACGCTGATATTGTGCCATTGGTATGGTTCTACAGGTCACCCATCTGTTCTGCTGTATGGAAGCGCATGATCCCCATTAATGTGCTGGCGGATTAAGTGCCGTGATACTCCGCATCTGCCCAGCGGTCTGGCTTTGTATGGGGAGTGTCTACTGTAGTCCCTATCTGTATTTCCTGGGTTATGCCTTGTAACAGCTGTGGATTCCCCAGGTTTGCAGCTATGGGTGCCATCTTGGCCGCACGCTTGTCCATCTATGGGAACTGCCTACTGGACACTAGTATAGGGCTGTACACATTACACAGCTGCATTCTGCATTTTCCGGGATGATTGCCATTATTAGTGCGGAGTAACGATATGCCATGCCCACGCCCCTCACACGGGCGGACAACGAATCATCTGCCAATCCACACCGAGACCCATTTTTGCATACCCACGATCCCATGTCTGCAACACTCGACAGTACCCATTGCACATCCTTCATGTGTGCGGAATGGATGTGAACGCACGCCTATTGACACGACGAGCTGGGGAGTCCTATTCATATGTCCTGCATTTCATGGACACTTGTCATCACCCTTGTACACGCTTGTGGTGCCCATATCTACCTGTGCCGTAGTCACGGCTGTCACTTCTTCTGGTTCGCACGATAGCAGCCTGTCGCCAACACCTATGGACAAATATGTGGGTCCTACTATGGACACCGATGTGCATATGTAAAGTGTAGAACATGTTGGACCGTGTCCATTCGCCTGCTTGTTTTGACTGCCGCTGTATGTTCCCCAGTCGCGAATGTCTGTTTGCCTACCCATGTTATGTAGTGCTACGGAACCCGTGTCCTTCCACAATTAACCCATATGGTGTTACTGTAGTCCTGCAGGTTGGCAACTGCTTTAAGTAATCCTCAGAGGTCCCATTGTGAACTATCCGCCACTGTATTGCCATAATAACACAGCCGGTACATGTAGAACCTATTTATTCATGACAGGATGTTCTTTATGAGTGGGAACGCCATACTTTAAGCATGCTATGACCTTCCTAGTTGACGCTTGTTGGAGTGCCATTAATATGTGTTCCACAGGCCGCCTGTGATGTTCCGCTGGAGTGGAAGCGGGTGATCCCCATACACTTGCTAGCAGCTTGGTTGCTGTGTACGCCGATTCGCACGGCTGGATGGATGTCTATGGAGTGTGTCTACTGTTGTTTCCAGCTGTATTTCCTGTGTTATGCCTTGCTACAGCTGTGTTATTTCACCAGGTTTGCTATTCTGGGTGCCATCTTGTCCGCACGCTTGTCCAGCCTTGGGAAATGCCTACTGGACACTGGTGTATGGCTGTACCCATTTCACACCTGCATGTTGCATTCTCCGTGGATGATTGCCATTATTGGTGGGGGTAAGCCATGTTCTGTACCCACATCCTCCCACGGGCGGACAATGGATCCTCTGCCAATCATCTCCGACACCCATTTCTGCATACCCAAGATGCCATGGCTGCAACCCTCGACAGTAGCCATTGCAAATCCTCCATGTGTGCGGAATGGGATGTGGACGACATGTGTGGACTCGACAATCTGTGGATGTCTGTGCATATGTCCCTCATTTCATGGACAGGTGTCATCAACCTTGAACACGCTGGCGGTGCATTTCTGCTGCTGTGCCGTAGTCACGGCTGTAGTTCATCTGGGTCTCCTCGCAAAGGAGAAATTTTGGGTCCTACAATGGACACAAATGTGCATATGTAAAATGTAGAACATGTTGGACTGTGTCCATCTGGCCAGTGGTTGTGACCGCTGCTGTATGTTCCCCAATCGCCGATGTGTGTTTGACTACACATATTATGTTGTGCTACGAAACCCGTGTCCTACTACGATTAACCCAAATGGTAATGATGTCATGCTGCAGGTTGGCAACTGCTTTAAGTAATCCTCAAAAGGCCCAGTAGGACGATACGCCACTGTATTGTCAATATAACACAGCCAGAACATGTATACCCTATTTATTCATTTAAGGATGTTCGTTATATGTGGGAACGCCAGTGTTGAAACATCCTATGACCTTCCTAGTTGAAGTTGTTTGTGTGCCATTAGTATATGTTCCACAGGTCGCCCATTTGTTCCGCAGTATGGAAGCGAAAGTGATCCTCATGTTGTTGATGGCAGATCCAGTGCCATGTACGCCGGTATTCGCACGGCAGTCTGTCTTTGTATGGGGAGTGTCTACTGTAGTCCCTATCTGTATTTCCTGTGTTATGCCTTACTGCAGCTGTGTAATTCCATCAGGTTTCCAGTTATAGGTGCCATCTCGGTCGCATACACTTGTCCATCCATGGAATTGCCTACTGGACACTGATATAGGGCTGTACAACACTCACACCTGCTTTTACCATTATCCGTGGATGCTTTGCATCATTAGTGGGGAGTAAGGCACGTGCTATACCCGCATCCTCCCACGGGCGTGACAACGGATTATCTGCCAAACAACACCGAGCCCCATATTTGCATACCCAGGATCCCATGGCTGCAACCTCCACGGTACCCATTACACATCCTTCATGTGTGCGGACTGGGATGTGGACGACTTCTATGGACACGACAATCTGGGGATTTCTGTTCATATGTCCTGCATTTCATGGACAGTTGTCCCCAACGCTAAACACGCTGGTGGTGCATATGTTCAGCGGTGCCGTAGTCACGGTATGTACCGGATTGGCTTTTTCTGGCGATACTGGCAAAACAGTCAGAATTTTTGGAGTCCTACAATGGACACCGATGTGCATTTGTAAAGTGTAGAACGTGTTTGACTGTTCCCATCTGGCCAGTGGTATTGACTGCCGCTGTATGTTCCCCAGTCGTGGATGTCTGCTTGACTACCCATCGCTTGTATGACATGGCCTATCTATATCCACGCATAGTATGCGTAAATACAGCAAACCTTGCGCCCTGCCCATCTTCATAAACGACATTATGGAACATATATCGCTGAAACAGACACTGTCAAATACGATAGACTCCACAGTGAAACGCTAGTGTGCTGTCTCAACTACTAACATGTATCACCTCCGGAGTACGGACGTCATAACATAGCCGCCCATAATTCACTTCCTTCAGGGTCGGTTTAAAGCGAATTAATCAATAAACCTGCTCATAGTTAGGTGGACAGTGCTCCAAGTCTTGATTATAACGTGACATATACATATCAGTGTTGCATGCCTTACTTCATGGAAACAATAATACGGCAACAATGTGTTAATATATCTACAATATTGGTAAATACAATCAGTATCCGGACACATAGTTGATAATTGGTGAGAGTGCACCTTAGGATGTAGTGTGTTGATCAGGTTATTGTATATCGATGTGTATATTAGTAGCATTACGATAACAAAGCATGGAATCAATAGGTACTATTTAAGCATATATTTCACAATTATGAATGTAAACGGTGGAGGAGACATCCGTAACCTTCCCTGGTTCCACTGGATCACACACGCACACGCACACCGCATGTCCGGATTGTGTGTTACGCCGCACGCCATTACGCATATCCGTATTCCGCTTATATATGTTTACAGTGTCTGTGTGGTTACGTGTTTTATGCTACTTGTGACTATTCCGCAACATATGTCTGATCCGTTGACGGACGGTGCAGAAAGCACTTACAGCTTTATATATGTAACGGTCTTTGCAGCATGGACGCTTTACGCATTAATGCACATCTATATGTTCTATAGTCATGATTCCAACGTGACTGCAGTCACGCTTGAGACTTACTGTGACCAGTGCACGCTAGCTGTTCGCTGTCATTAATATGCATACCCGTGGTACCTATGTACATTTACATATCACCCCCGCACACACGCGACGCCACAGGCATCCATTCCCCTGCTGGGAAAGGTGCGGTACTGCATGTTGAACATTCCTAATTCCCTCGCCATGGCCCAGGATGCATATGTCGTCACCACAGGGCTGTTCAGATGACAGCTGCTTATATCCCATATGCATACAGGCCTTCGATTGTCAGGGTGTTGCTGTGGTGCTTTGGGTTTGGTCTTGTCCGCCCACTGTACGGGACCGCCCTGACCCTGTACGAATGTTAGATGAGTCACATGGGCACGCTTTGTCCGTGTCCATGGTACTATGTCACGCCCCCAATTAGTCTTAACCGTGCGCCGAATGTCCGTGTATCCGCTGTAGATCTCGTTATACTAATTGCACACGGTCTGATCGAACTAACCTACTGCCATTACTAACCCTCCGTATGTATGGGCTGTGTCGCAATATTACAAGGGTTTAACATTGCGGACGACGCTCACTGAGCCACAGACATGTCCGCTGCTTTTTTGGCCCGGTTCCGCTGTGCTACACACATTTAACATGGCGTAACAGGTTGAATAGCTCAGACACGAGGACATCGGGTTGTCCGTCGCTGTCTATTATTGAATGTCTCTGTGGAGTTTGTTTCACAAAGCGACACATTGTCGGCATTGTTAACGGACATCTCGCTGCAGTACGCCCGCACCGACGCTGGTGACGATGTCTGCCTTTGGCCGCTTAACAGGCATTATGCTGTGCCATTATGTCTGGGGATATATGGTTTCCTTCCTTACGTAGATGATGTGCCATACTAGCAATGACCCTAGCGATGACCCGCCTAGGTGTGGGTACTGCTGTATTACCCACGAGAAGAGTGGCCTTAGGGTAAGTGGTGACCTAGGCAGAGGTTGCCACCGACACGCCACCCGCTACCCTCCTGGTCTACCTACACCAAATAGAGTCTGGAAAGGTGCCCCGAGTATAGCAACACCCTAGACGGCTACCTACTTGGCCTATGCCTAAGGCCGCTATGTGTGTGGTCCCTTGGGCATCGGACTCGAACGTGGCACGCCTGCCGCTGGTATGTCCAGCATTACCCACATCCAGCCCCAAGGCAGTTAACACAACATCCATGGGTCCACATGGTGTCCCAGCTGTGCACTCCGGGAACTCTATGGGGAATTTAACCCACACTTCGGACAGCTGTGTAATCCTAGCCTCACCTCAGGATACGTATCTGAGTAGTAGCACAGGGCGACTGTAGTCACACTCCACATAGATGGTGCCTCCACTGACCCTGGGTATTACCATACCATTAGTTTGACAAGCCTTATCTGCAAAGCCATGGAGATGGATCATAATGGGACACATAGATGAGGACATAGGGGACCCGCATACTTTGGATACAACCCAGTTTAGCTTGGTCATAGTCAGATCATGCCCTTTACACGTGTTTCACTTTGTAGAATCAGTCACCAAGGCCATTGCTGAGGGTAAACCAGTCCATACAGCCTACCTCAACCCGCAGAGGCCGCCGACACAATACCCCCTCGGGTATACTTGATAAACCCGCCATCTTGAATGTAAGTCCATACATCGCCTATGGGTTGCAAACGGGCTAGGTCACAGAACACACATGGCCATAGTTGCTGGCGCCATGTCATACTCACAGCCAGTCACAGGTGGTGTCCCATGGGGCTCAGTCCTGGGTCCACTATTTCCAGCATCTACGCTTCCAATGTACACGCACACACAGGGGGTTATGGTGACAATGTTTGCATACGACTGCAAACCGGATGCCAAGGTCAGACACACATCTGACACAGATATCCTTCAGGAGTGCCTCACAGATGTGGATAAGTGGTACCAGAGACATGTCCTACAGCTAAATGCCAGGAAATGCATAGGCATACCCTTCGGGATGAACAAGGTTACCCCGAGCTACCATATAGGTGGCAGTCCACTGAACACGGAGGGGGTTACCAGTGATCTGGGGACACGTGTTGTTGTTAACCGGTCGTTAGACACACATGTTGCTAACATAGTTGGGTAGACCTTCCACATTGGCCACATCATCATGAAGGGATTCACATCTAGTTCAGGGAGGTCATTGTCCCCTTGTACTCATCACCAATAGACCTATGATTGGGTACAATGCCCCGCTCAGAATGTATCTGACCCAACACCTGCAGCAGCTGGAAAGGCACCAACAGTTCTTCGACAAACGGATGCAGGGTCTCAGGTATATGTGTTATACTGACCGACTGAAAGGATTCCAGCTGTATACAGTTGCATACCACTTGCCCAGAGGTGACCCGCGCCTGGCATGCACGGCTAGGTCGAACCCAGATCTGGTGACTATCCTTCACGAAATAAGGTAGATCCTCAGAACCACAAGGGCAGCTGACGACACCTTGACACTGTCATTAATCGAACGTGTTGTTGGGACGGATTCATCACCCAGACACTCACTATGCTGTGGAACGACATCCCAGTACATGTGAGGGCAAGCACCTCGCTGGCCTTCTGTTAGTATTTACACATGGATGTCTGCATTGATTTCTTTCTGTAACCTTGTAAATGAATGTTACATTAGCACATTGTGAATCTTTACATTTCGCTGGTCTATTTTACAGTACTCATATTCATACGGTTTATGTGTATATATTATGGTTCATTCATATTACTAGGTGTCTGCAGTTCTGTTAATATATTGGCACAATCCGTAGGACATATACATGTAGCTTACACAGTCAGACATTTGGAAAACATTTTATGTTGGTTCATGTTTCATATATGTACATATATTTCCATTTTCCGATGAATACTGTACCTTCGGAGCAATGTCTGTTGTCCTCACTGTGTGGGATGTGTAACCCAAGTAAGGTTTGTTCGCTTGTCTGCCTTTAAGGCATGTAATTAGTACCTAGCACATCTAATGTACCAACCAATTAATGCTTGTAAATTTAGTAGGTTGGACTACATTGTATGTAGTCTGAATAAGTCTGCTTATGAAGCAGACGGCGTGCTCCAATACACTATGGTGACGCCCTTTAACTCTTGGTGTGCTCTGATTGGTCACTGACGGTCCCTACCCTACCTCGCCTTTGCTTTGGACTTCATCGGCTGGTTGTCTGTGTTTCTTGTATGGAGAATGTCAACTGTAGTCCCTATGTGTATGAGTTGTGTAATGCTTTACTACGGCAGTGTAATTCCACCGGTTTGCATTTATGTGTGCCATCTTAGTCATACGCTTGTCCATCCATGTGAATTGCCTACTATACACTGGTATGGGGCTGTACACATTTCACACCTGCATTTTGCATTCCCCGGAGTATGGTGTGCATTATTAGCGGAGAGTGACGATGTGTTACGACACGCCCCTCCCACGGGGCGGGACAAAGGATTGCCTGCCAAACAACACCGAGGCCTGATTCTACATACCCAGACTCCCTTGACTGCAACAGTGGACAGTACCCATTACACATCCTTCATGTGTGCTGCAGTGTGATGTGGACGCAGCTGTATGGACCCGATACCCTGGGTATTTCTGTGCATGTGTGCTGCAGTTCATGGACAGCTATCATCAACATTGAACACGCTATGCCTATGTGTACCTGTGACGTGGTGACGACAATTAGATCACATGAGTAATGCAGGAAGCTAGCAGGCATGCTCTGAACAGAATTTTGGGTCCTACAATGGACACCGATGTGCATTTGTCAAGTTAGATGTTGCTGGACTGTGTCCACCTGCCCAGTGCTTTTCACTGCTGGTGTATGTTCCCAATCGCTGATGTCTGTTTGACTACCCATTCCACATGGTGCTACATAACCGCCGCGTTAGTACTGTGAACAAATGACATACATCCAAAGATGGTGGTTACCAACTGCTTCATATAAACCTCAGACATCCCAATGGGACATATCCGCCACTATATTTCCAATATAACACCACCAGAACATGTTGCTTACCTATGCATTCATGTAACCATGTTGTCTTCGTAGGTGGGAATGCCATAGTTTACACATCCCACGTGACGCTGTGTGTGTGCCATTAGTATGTGTTCCACAGGTCGCACATCTGTTCCGCTGTATGGTAGCGGTGCTCCTCAGTCTGTTGCTGGCAGATTGAGTGCTGTGTACGCCGGTGTTGGCACGAGAGTCCGCTCTGTATGTGGAATGTCAACTGTGGTCCCTATGTGTATTTCCTGTGTCATGCCTTACCGCTGCTATGTCATTTACCCGGTTTGCAGTTGTGGGTGCCATCCTGGCCATACGGGTGTCCATCCATGACAATTGCCTACTGGACACTAGTATAGGGCTGTACACATTCCACACCTACATTTAGCATTCTCCGGAGTATGTTTTGCCTTATTAGCGGGAGTAAGGCAGGTGCTACAAGACACATCCCTCCCACAGGGCGGAGGAAGGATTGCCTCATCATAAACAACACCGAGCACAGAGTCTACATACCCAGAATCCCTTGACCGCGACAATTGATAGTACTCCATTACACATCCGTCCTGTGTGCGGAAGTGTGATGTGGATGCAGTGCTATGGACCCGTACCCTGTGTAATTCTGTGCATCTGTGCTGCATTACATGGACAGCTATCAGCAACATTAAACACGCTTATGTGCATATGTGTACCTGTGACGCCAATGAGTTCACTTAAGTGTTGAAAGAATGCGGCATTCCTGTCTTTAGACAAATATGTGGGTCCTACATTGGACACCACTGTGCATATGTAAAGTGTAGAGCTTGTCGGACTGTGTCCTTGTGAGAAGTGGGTTTCACTGAGACTGTGTGTTCAGGAATCGCTGATGTCTGTTGGACTACCCATTCCACATGGTGCTACATAACCAGGTGATGTAGTACTGTGGACAAATTACATACATCCAACGATGCTGGTTAGCAAATACTCAATTTAAACCGCAGACGCCCCAATGGGACATATCCGCCACTGTATTTCCACTATAACACCACCAGAACATGTTGCTTACCTATGCATTCATTTAACCATGTTGTCTTCATAGGTGGGAAAGCCATAGTTTACATATCCTACTTGACGCTGTGTGTGTGCCATTAGTATGTGTTCCACAGGTCGCACATCTGTTACGCTTGCACGGTAGCGGTGCTCCTCAGTCTGTTGCTGGCAGATTGAGTGCTGTGTACGCCGGTGTTGGCACGACGGTCCTGCTTTGTATGTGGAATGTCAACTGTAGTCCCTATGTGTATTTCCTGTGTTATGCCTTCCCGCAGCTATGTCATTTACCCGTGTCTGCAGTTGTGGGTGCCATTCTGGCCATACGGGTGTCCATCCATGACAATTGCCTACTGGACACTACTATAGGGCTGTACACATTCCACACCTACATTTAGCATTCTCCGAGTATGGTTTGCATTATTAGCGGAGAGTAAGGCAGGTGCTACGCAGAAATCCCTCCCACAGGGCGGTAGAATGATTGCCTGCGAACAACACCGAGCACAGAGTCTACATACCCAGAATCCCTTGCCCGCAACAATTGCCAGTACCCATTACACATCCGCCATGTGTGCGGAAGTGTGATGTGGATGCAGTTCTATGGACCCGGTACCCTGGGTATTTCTGTGCATCTGTGCTGCATTACATGGAGAGCTATCAGCAACATTAAACACGCTATGTGCATATGTGTACCTGTGACTACAATGAGTTCCGTTAGGTGATTAAAGAAGGCGGAAGAGCTGTCTTTAGACAAATTTTTGGGTCCTACAATGGACACCACTGTGCATATGTAAAGTGTAGAGCTTGACGGACTGTGTCCTTGTGAGCATTGGATTTCACTGATACTGTGTGTTCAGGTATCGCGGATGTCTGTTTGACTACCCATTCCACATGGTGCTACATAACCAGCTGATTTAGTACTGTGAACAATTGACATACATCCAAAGATGCTGGTTACCAACTGCTTCATATAAACCGCAGACATCCCAATGGGACATATCCGCCACTGTATTTCCAATATAACACCACCGAACATGTTGCTTACCTATGCATTCATTTAACCATGTTGTCTTCATACATGGGAATGACATAGCTTACATATCCTACTTGACGTGTGTGTGCCATTAGTATGTGTTCCACAGGTCGTACATCTGTTCCGCTGTACGGTAGCGGGTGCTCCTCAGTCTGTTGCTGGCAGACTGAGTGCTGTGTACGCCGGTGTTGGCACGAGAGTCCCGCTCTGTATGTGGAATGTCAACTGTGGTCCCTATGTGTATTTCCTGTGTCATGCCTTACCGCGGCGATGTCATTTAGCCGGTTTGCAGTTGTGGGTGCCATCCTGGACATACGGGTGTCCATCCATGACAATTGCCTACTGGACACTAGTATAGGGCTGTACACATTCCACACCTACATTTAGCATTCTCCGGAGTATGTTTTGCATTATTAGCGGTGAGTAAGGCAGGTGCTACGACACATCCCTCCCACAGGGCGGAGGAAGGATTGCTCATGAAACAACACCGAAAGCACAGTGTCTACATACCCAGAATCCCTTGACTGCAACAATTGACAGTACCCATTACACATCCGCCATGTGTGCGGAGGTGTGATGTGGATGCAGTTGTATGGACCCCGTACCCTGGGTATTTCTGTGCATCTGTGCTGCATTACATGGACAGCTATCAGCAACATTAAACACGCTTGCGGTGCATATGTGTACCTGTGACGACAATGAGTTCAGGTACGCATTGAAATAAGACATAATTTGGTTCTTTCCACAATTTTTGGGTCCTACAATGGACACCACTGTGCATATGTAAAGTGTAGAGCTTGTCGGACTGTGTCCTTGTGAGCAGTGGGTTTCACTGATGCTGTGTGTTCAGCAATTGTGTATGTGTGCTTGACTACCCATACTGTGTTGTGCTACAGGAAACATGTCTTCCGACACCAGAAACCAATGCTATACATCCATTGTTGCAGGTTAACAACCACTTTCATACCATACCCAGAGGTCACGATTGGGAGGTATTGCCACTTTATTATCGGAACAACACCCCCAGACTGTGTACATCATGGGAACTTTAGGCCAGTCTTACCGCCATTTCCAATTGTAATTGGCAGACACATGTCAATACATGTATGATAACACATATTGTCATGCAGAAGTTGATCTATGTTATTTGGACATTGGCTTCTGCTTTTGGCATCCGCTGCTGTGAGTGTTGCCAGTTAACATACACATTGCTTGCTCAGAGGCAGACTACACACTACTGCGCAGTACTGTGGTCTCCTTTAAGGACCCTGAGCCAGTGGTCAATGGTACAGCAGCCACTGCATCAATCACATTTGCCATCTACCAGTACCTACAGGACTGCATGTACCAGGCATTCACTTACCCAACTGTGGTTCATTGTACCAATGCCAAGCGTCCAGTGTGGTGTACCCCAGCCATACACATGATGTACAACACGAGGAGGTGGCTACTACAGGGTGGAGCAGACACCTTGTGAGGTGTGACACCCTTGGTCATCATATGTGTAGAGTTACACAATGTCATGGGATTGTCCAGGGCACATTCCACAGATATACCTACATGGACCTGGCTGACAATCATACCACCTTCAGTTGCTATGCTCGACACCTGTGAGGTCACTACCACATATGCTCTGACTGGGTTCACATAGAGGTGGGGTTTACTCAACATACACACATTGCCGACATACAGGCTGACAGGTCCAGTGAGGACATCTCCACACCCTCCACCACACATGTGGAGATGTCTGTACCAGCGGTTTGTGGTCACCAAATGTTCTGTGACACACAGGTGGGACATGCTCTCTCCAGGGTAGTGTGAATAGCATCCATGAGACCAGATGGTGAGCCCGCTGTGTACTCCACTATCTCATTTGGGATTAGGACCCACAGTTAGGACAGCTATTTCTTTATAGCCTCACCTCAGGTAGGGTGCCCAGGTTGTATCGCATGACAACTGTATTCCCACATCACAGGGCCAATGCCTCCACTGAGGCTGGTTATTACTGTCCCAGTACCCTGAGGAGACCTATCTGCATAGACATGGGGTGGGATCATACTGCGGTTCGTACATGACTGCATAGGGGACATACATACTGTGATCCCACACGGTTTGTCTTGTTCAGGGGCGGTTCATGCCTTTAAGACATGGTTGACATTTTCGACGGTCACCCAGCCCATTGCTGGGGTGTTGCAGTCCATACAGCCTACCTCGCCCTGGCAAAGGGCTACTTAACATTACACTCCTCAGGTAACGTTAATGTAACCATTGGCTGTGATGTGAACATGTACATCACAGAATGTGTTGTAAACTGTCTATGTGACACAACCCACATGGTCATAGTTGCTGGCTGCATGTCAGACCAACTGCCTGTCACAGGTGGTGTCCCATGGTGCCATTCCGTGAGTGCACCCCTGTCATACATCTACATTTCCACGGTACAGGCACACACAGCGTGTTATGGGTAACATTGTTTGTAGATGCTTGCAGAACAGATGCCATACTGGGACGGACATCTGACACAGATATCCTTCGCAGGGGCCTCCCGGATATGCATATCTGCTGTCAGGGACATGTCCCACAGCTAACTGGTACATAATGCAAAGTCATACCTGTCGAGGGGTAGTAGGTCACCCCTGTACAACGTATAGGTGGCTGTCCACACAGCACAGGGGTGACTACCAGGGATCAGGGACAGGGTTTGTCGGTCGCCTTTCATTCAACACACACATTGCTATCGTGGTTCTGTGGGACTTCTACATTGACCACCTGTATGTGCAGGGAGTCACATCTGACTTCACAGCCCGACACGAACACACGGTCACTATATAGCATAGAACTTCACTTATTTGCCTAAGTATGAGCTTATTGTTGTGGCAGTTTGGTAGCTTATTCTGTTTCTTGGGACATTTAGGTATTTCAGTTACGGAAATAACCGATTCAGGCTACAATTACATTAAATACGGGAAATCATTATGACCTACACTCTTCGCACACTTCCCGCTTTTAATGCTTTATTTCGAACACGATGCCAATACAGGGACTGCCCCTCGCACGGTGGGACGGTTGGTGACCTTAGTCGCTACTCCTATGTCGGTGCGGCGTGCTGACATGCTGCTGTACACCTTCTCTGACTATGCACACTCACAGTACATTGCTGTACGGACACGGTATTACGCTGTATCCTTTGTTCCTTGGACAGGTACATTTCGGCCGCGTGGGTTTTATTTGCTTCTCTGTTTAGTTGGGACGGGTACTTTGTTGCATACTCTGCGGACATTTCATTCTGCACGGGCCATGGCTGCAGCCATTTCTATTCTGGGCGGACTATGGCAGACAGCACGTTAGGTTGCTCTTCGCCTGCCTGCTTAAACACGCCTACTGACGCATCCTACTTGGGCTCGCTCACGTACACTACGCACATGCCTGTGGTTACGGTGCACTCTCATTAATATGCATATGGCGCTACTGCGCCGGCTATGCAATGCACTGCCGGCGCAAGCCTTACGCCGGCCTTGCGCCGAGCTTCATGAATCCCGGGGTCGGTCTTTATTTCTAACCAGATGGTAACAGAATTAATTAATTCTAAAATCATTTCATGTCCTATATCTGATCATAATTCAATTGTTTTTGAGTTCATGACAAAAAATACTCACAATGTTCAGATCAAAAGGATACCAGCATATTTAACTCAACTTAAAGACTATAAAGAATATATACTTTCAGAAGTACAACATTTTTTAGACATAAATAATACTCCTGAAGTCTCCATTGTCTATGTTTGGGATGCCTTAAAAGCATATTTATATGGACAAAGTATCAGATGGTATAATAATAAAAGGAAATCTTGGGATAAAGAATTGTTAGATATTCAAAGTAAATTAGACTCTTATAAACATAATAATAAAGAAAATATTATGGATAAGAAAGTCATTGAAGAAATAAACAAACTAAATGAGAAATACAAAGAAATTTTAACTCATAAAGTTAAAATAACTCTAGAGAAATACAAGTTTTTGTCTTATTCAATAAGCCCCAAATACTTACATAGACTTAAAAATAAAACAAAAAGGTTGAATAAACAAAATCATATCAAAGAAATATTTTCGCTAAGGAAAAAGAAGAATGTTTCTAGTCTACCAGACATAAATAATACTCCTGAAGTCTCCATTGTCTATGTTTGGGATGCCTTAAAAGCATATTTATATGGACAAAGTATCAGATGGTATAATAATAAAAGGAAATCTTGGGATAAAGAATTGTTAGATATTCAAAGTAAATTAGACTCTTATAAACATAATAATAAAGAAAATATTATGGATAAGAAAGTCATTGAAGAAATAAACAAACTAAATGAGAAATACAAAGAAATTTTAACTCATAAAGTTAAAATAACTCTAGAGAAATACAAGTTTTTGTCTTATTCAATAAGCCCCAAATACTTACATAGACTTAAAAATAAAACAAAAAGGTTGAATAAACAAAATCATATCAAAGAAATATTTTCTCTAAGGAAAAAGAAGAATGTTTCTAGTCTACCAGAAATACTAGATGAATTTAGAAATCACTTTCACAAGATTAACCATAATAACATTAACATGGAATCTATAGATAAAATAAAGGAGTTTATAACCACAAACATGAATAAAAAGCTTAATAAACAACAGATTAAACTATTGGATAAAAGTATTGCATATACAGAGGTTGTTACACAAATAAACAAGCTTAAATCAAACAAAGCTCCGGGTAATTATGGTATTATACCAGAGATATATAAAATCTTTTCTAAAAGTACATACTCATTAATACATAAGGTTTTTATTCTGGCCCAAAATGAGCTAATAACTCCCCCATCTTGGCAATATACGTTTATTTCACCAATTTTAAAACCTAATAAAGATCCAACTAGATGTATTTCATATTGACCCATCTCTTTACTTAATGTTGATTATAAAATGTTTATGAGTATTTTTGCTGATAGATTGAAGACAATCATCCCTGGCATTATAGATATAGATCAGACAGGCTTCATTGTAAATAGAAATACTTTTGATAATATAAGGAGAACTCTAACATTAATTGATTTTGCAAATAGGAAAAAGAAAGATTTAACACTTATTAGTCTTGATATAAGTTCAGCATTTGATTCAGTAAGTTGGGACTATCTGTTTACTTTACTGAAGTGCACAAACTTCTCAGATACATTTGTAAATCTAATTGAGCATTTATACAAAGGAACTTTGGCTTATATTAAGGTAGGAACATACGTCTCACAAAAAATACCCATTTTTAAAGGTACAAAATAAGGGTGTCCACTCTCTCCACTATTATTCACTTTAACAATGGAGCCTTGGGCTAGTTTGATCAGAAACAGTACTGACATAGAGGGTTTTGAAATAGATGAAAATACAGCATCTAAAATTCAACTTTTTGCAGATGATGTACTAATTACATCAGCAGGATCTAATTCTTCTATGCAGTCTCTATTTGATAAAATGATGAATTTTAAAAGTATTTCTGGTTTAATATTCAATGAAGAAAAAACTAAAATACTACCTATATATACACGAAAAAATGTTCTCATTAGTGATTTTACTAAATATGTACCCAATTCAGGTCAGATAACTTATTTAGGTATAATACTATCTAAAGATATTAAATCTATTATAAATAATAATTATAATACCTGTCTTCTTAATATACAAAATCTTTTCAATTCCTGGAATAATATGTTTTTTACTATGGAAGAGAGACTTACGATTATTAAAATGATAATATTCCCCAAGATTTTATACTTAATACAATCAATAATACTTCCACCTACAAAAATAATTATCAAAAAATTGAATACACTAATGTTAAATTTCCTTTGGGCACCTAATAGACCTAGGATTGCATTAAAAAAACATACTAATAGCTGGTCTCAAGGGGGTATTTCTTTTCCAGACTTTAATTTATACACTATCTCTTCTATTATAAAAGTTATTACTTTATTAATAGATCAGTCATATGTTGCAAAATGGAAAGATTACTGGGAGCTAATTAGTATGCACTTCATGAAATTCTCATTAACACATAAAAATATGATTGTAAATAACTCCATGTTATGGTTACTAAAGGAATTTTGTACTTCACCTATTACACCTAAACATATAGTTAGTTACCCATTAAACATTATTATTAGCTATCGTAACTTTATACTTATGCATCCTAAATATAGGGAATGGAATTTTATTATAGTCCCTATAATGTATACTTGGGGTATGCTTTTGTCATCTACTTCTGAAGGAACTCATTTAGCTATAGATAATGATCTAAAGTACTGGTATCAGTTGATATCTGATAATAAAGTTAAAAATCTAGATTTCTTAAAACAAGAATTTGATCTAAGAGAAACTTGCTGGTTAGAGGTTCAGACCTTTAGACAACATCTCATTGATAAAATAGATCTAATGTCTATAACAGTTAAAGAATCTATTCCAACACTGATTGACTACCTGATATTAAATTTACAACATAAAGTCTCTGATAAAGGTAAGCTTTCATACATACATAAAATTATCAGACAAGAAACTTTTTACAGTGAAGATACCTACTGGAATTATTTCACTTCCATTAATGGTGACTCACCAACTCAACAAGATAAACAATATATATTGGAATCTGCCTATAAAACTACGTCTTCCATTGTCTGGAGACTTTTTACATGGAAATTTTTACATAGATCTTTCTATACACCTTTGATGATGAATAAAATAAATAATAAAGATAATCTATGTAAAAGATGTAATGTAGAAATTAATGCTGATTGGGCTCATATGTTTTATGACTGTATAAAATTGAAAGAATATTGGAAGTCAATTAATGAATTTTTACAGATAATTTTATTATTTCTAAATCTCTTATATTATTTAACACACCGGTACCTCAAAGTGTTAAAAAGGTTAAGCTTCCCTTGTTATGGTCTATTCTAGCAGTGGCTAGGAAAATAATAACCAGAAATTGGATTTCAGATACACCTCCTTCATTCAATGAATTTAAAAATGTTATGAATATAGTGTGCCATATGGAAATGAACACAATAAAGTCTAGAACTACTAGAAAAACATCTTATTATATTGTATGGGATAATTTACAAAACTTGTTAAAAAAATCTTAACTTCAATAGCATGGTATTTTAGTTTAATTAATTGATCTGATTGTAGTGGATGTCTTTGTAAATACTTTGGTTGTTTTGTTGAATGTTATAATCACATCTATTTTAATTACTTGTATAAAATTGTTATGACATTTTTCTTGTATGTTAAAACAATAAACTTGTTTTAAAAAAAGAAGTTGCCACTGACCTTGTTGAATGAGCTTTCATGGAAGTAGGCAACAAGATATTACATTGTGTATAAATGAAGGTCACACAGTCCTTCAACCATCTAGCTAATGTGACCTTAGCAACAGCAGATACTAATCTAGGTCCAGAAAAGGGCAAAACTAACTGGTCAGATTTATGAAAGGACCTAGTCCTGTTTAAGTAAAAATGGATTTGCCTGTGGATATCTAAGGTATGTAGGCAATACTCTCCTCTGTTTGAATGATTGGGAAAGAAAACTAGCAATTCAATGGTTTGATTAATGGACATTTCAGAAATCACTTTTGGCAGAAATGATGGATTAGTTCTCAGAGACACTCTATCTCTACGAAAAATCAAGTATGGACTCTTGATACATAAAGCTTGAAGCTCAGAAATACATCTGGCAGAAGTAATGGTGACCAAAAACAAGGTTTTCCATGACAAATGCTTGAGGTCACAAGAAAAAGCTGGTTCAAAGGGTGGCATTGTCAGAGCTTGTAGAACTAATGATAAATCCCATGGTTGAATAGATTCTCTAAAAGGTGGCTTCAGATGATTCACACCTTTTATGAAGGTCTTGCACAATTTTTGGGACATAAGAGAGGAATCTTGGACACCCTCATGGAAATTAGAAATTGCAGCCAAATGAACTCTAATGGTAGAGGCCGATAGACCCGATTGGAAAAGGTCAGCCAGATAGTCTAGTATTGTCGACACTGGTGCTGAGAAGGGATCTACTTGTTTATCATTCAGCCAACAGATAAATCTTTTCCACTTGCTCAGATAAGTAATTCTAGTGGAAGACTTATGAGATGCAATGAGAATGTCACATACTGGTAGAGAAAGATCATTCTGCCTGGCAATCAAGGGAATTGGAGTAGCCAAGCCGTGAGCTTCAGGCTGTTCAAGTTGGGATGAATCAGGTTCTGTGGATGTGAGATCAACTCCAGGGTTGGATGGAGAATCCATGGTCGATCTAGTAGGTGAGGCCAAAGGAAGGGGAACCAAATCTGTCAAGGCCAATATGGTGCTATGAGGATCACCTTACTCTTCAACTGATGGGCTTTCTTCAGAAACTGGGGAATGAGGGCAAAGGGTGGGAATGCATAAAGAAGACCCGAGGGCAAATATTGGACTAGAGCATCCCTGGGTGACTGTCCCGGAGGGGGAATCAGGGCAAAGTAGTTGTTGCATTTGTAGTTGGTTGGGGATGCAAAGAGGTCACAGCAAAGACAGCCCCAGCGGTGGAAGATCTCCGCCGCTACCAAGGGATTCAGGGACCAATCATGAGGTTGAAGAATGCACCTGCTGAGTCTGTCTGCTGTCACGTTGGAACTCCTGGGAATGTGTGTTGCTAGAAGAAAATGGTTGGTAGCCATTTCCCATTGCCATATCCTCATAGCCTCTCGACAAAGGGGGTAAAATTTGGTTCCACCTTGCTTGTTGATGTACCAGACCACAGCCATGTTGTCTGATTGAATCACAATTGTCCCAGATGGCAGCAGGGGATGGAATGCTTGCAAAGCCAGAAGCACAGCCCTCAGCTCTAGAACATTTGTATGCAGATGGGCCTCCAGTTCGGACCAAGTGCCTTGGACTGTCTGTCCCTGACATAGCACCCCCACCCCATCAGGGAGGTGTCCGTGGTCACTGTGGCCTTGGGTTGCTGGGGGGAGAAGGGGCAAGACCATTGTGACAGATTGTGTGTCATCCACAAATTTAAATCTTGTTTGCACCTGTGGGTTACTCGAATCATGGCTGAAAGAGGATGCTGAAAGGGACACCATTGGGTGAGCAGTAGCCATTGTAAAAGCCTCACGTGAAACCTGGCCAGGGGGACAATGGTGATGGAGGCTGCCATGGAACCCAACAGCTGTAGAACTGAGTGAGCAATGGATTTCTCCCTTGAAAGGATTGGAATCAGTTGTTGCTTTATCCTTAAAATTCTGTGCTCTGGAATGGCAGCTCTGCAGTTCTTTGTGTCCAAGATAACCCCTATGAATTCAGTAGACTGAGATGGGGTGAAATTGAATTTTTGCCAGTTTATGGTTATGCTTAGCCTTTGTGCATTGAGGAGAGAGTATGCCAGGGCTTCTTCCAGTAGATGTCTGGTGGGAGCGGAAATGAGCCAGTCGTCTAGGTATGGAAACACCTGGAATCCTTGAAGTCGCAAGTGAGCTGTGATGACTGCCATGCACTTTGTGAACACTCTGGGGGCTGTAGAGAGTCCAAAGGGCAGTACTCTGAACTGGTAGTGACTGGCTCCCACACGGAAGTGCAGAAATCTTCTTGATGGCCTGTCCACTTTTATGTGGTAGTACGCATCTTGAAGATCTATCAAGCACATCCAATTGTCTTTTTCCAAAAGCGGGAGGATAGACTGTATTGTGACTATCTGGAATTTTTGTGCTCTCACAAACTTGTTCGATACACTGAGATCCAAAATTGGTCTCCAGTCCCCAGTTTTCTTTGGCACCAAAAATAGTCTTGAGTAAAATCTGGATCCTATCTGGTCTGGAGGGACTATTTGGATGACTCTCTTTCTTAGCAGCTTTTCTATCTCTAGTGCTGCTTCTTCCCTTTGACTGGGTGGAACGTCGGGAAGGTTTCTTGAAGGGACAGGAGAAATATCGAAGGGGATATGATAACCTTTGGTTATAATCCTTTGTACCCAAAAATCGGTGGTGATGGCTAGCCCGGCAGAAGAGTACAAGGAGAAACGACCCCCAACCACCTCCAGAGGAAAGGAGTTGGGCCGCTCTTCAGGAGCGCTGGTAGGGTTGGCCAGGGAAAGAATCCCTGGAATCCTGGTTACACAGATCCCCTCTGCCCCAAAAGGAGCGTCTTCCTTGTGAGTTTCCCCCTCTGCCTCTAGGGGAGAACTCAGCCTGTGTGTCACGAAAAGGACCCTGAGATTTTTTGAACCATATCTTCCCACTCTTTTGGTTTCAGGAAAAAGCACATTGAGGGGAAGAATAATGGACAGCTATGGCAGAAAGGGTCTTACTGCCTTGTTCACATCTGACCAGTGTGCTTTTAACTTTGGGTCCAAACAACAAAGAGGCCTCAATGGGAGCATTAAGAAAGGAAACCTTAAAGGGTTCCGCAAAATTGCACAAGCTCATCCAGGCATGTTGTCTCAAGACCGCAGCTGAACCCGCTGCTCTAGCTGCTCCTTCTGATGCGTGAGATATCAGTTGCATAGAGGAGTTAGATATTGACTCAATGGTGGCCAGCTGAGAGGTCGCTTTGTCATGGACCTCATCAGACACGGCATCAGCCAAGGTTATTAATTTTAAATTCAATTGTGAGTCAAAGTCTATAGTGCATTTAGCTATTTGCGACTGCTGTCCAGCCTTTTATGTAGGAAAGACTGACCGTAAACTACGAAAAAGACTTTATGAGCATATATACACCATAAGGAAAAATAAAGAAGATAACGCGTTAGCTAAACATATAACACTTTTCCCAGGTCACAGTTTTCATTTTTTAGTTATTGCCCACATTCCAGTAGATGTAAGAGGAGGTCCTGTTGCTTTGAAACTAGAAGTTAGAGAACTTGAGTGGCAACTCACTCTAGATGCGTTCTCTGGACCTGGATTAAATGAGAACTGTAATATTACCTGTGTGTTGAAATTAAAAAGTTCCCAGAGGTAAAAAAAACTTTCTTCTGGTGTAATAACAAAATTAAATAACAATTAAAAACAATCGCTAATCATTTTCTTTAAGATAAATAGTTTAATAACATTTTCACTGACCTTCATGAAAAGGGAAATGTAAATATGAGCACTAATGCCAATTTTAATTTTATGGCTTATGGGACATATTAACATAGATAGTAATCTACTTGACACGTTTTTTAAAAATATGATAGGAAATCTATATAAAAAAACTTGATTGTCATTAGGCTACTTTACCTAATATTAGCATTATAGGGTTCACACGCTCACGGTTTAATACATAATGTGTTTGAAATTTAAACAGCCAAAGTACATGCATTAACAACACCTTGCAAATGTCTTATTTATATTTTTATTTACTTAAAATGATTTTTAGGGACTAATGTAGAAATGTGTTTTAAAATTCTGTATACCTTAACTGTCAAATGTGAAGGAATTTTAACTTAATTGAAGTCATTATGACTTTTTAATGAACTGGTTTGGCACCATTTAATGTTTAAAAGAAGGGCGTTTTAGTTAACTTGTTTTTATGATGAAGTTGCTGTTAAACAGCAACGAAAACGTTTGTGGATTTAAAAATAAACTTACGTTCAGCACAACTTTACCGTGACTGCTAGGACTTTTTAGACTACCTGTTTGTTTTCTATTTAAAGGTTTCAGAAAGCTCAGAAATCAGATCCCTTTGAAGCCTGGTAAAGTGTGCCATATAATTCAGGGACCTGATAGTAAAGGTCACTGATGCAAAGGTGTGCTTCCCTATCCTGTCCAGGGCCTGGGACTCCTTGTTAGGCAGATGGACAGTCTGGCTTTCTTCTTCTGCCAGATCCTTTTTTGTTGTGGCCGCCACCACCAAAGCATCCACAGGAAGACCTTTTGACCAACTGGGATCCATAGCAGGAGGGGACAAAATCTTATCTGGCCTCCAGGGAATAGCTTCAATGGTGTCAAGAGCCTTTCAAGCATGCTGCACGATAAGCCGGACAAGGTCATTGGCAGGTGGAGTAACCCAGGAGGTAGGGGGCTGGGTGCGAAAGGCCTGCAGGAACACAGATTCCTCAGAGGTCAGATTAAAGGACTACCAGTCACCTCCCTGTTTCAGGATTTTGAGGATATCACCAAAGGATACCTCAGAGGGTGACCAAGGGGATCCTTCCCCCTCATCAAAATATGTGTCTTCAGTGAGGGACTCCTCTGTTGAGTCCATGTGCTTCCTCTTACATGAACTTTTCCAGTGGACTTCCTCAGTGGGAGAATCTGGGGAAGACAGCGGAAAAGGGGTTTCCTGTGGGAATATGTCCTGAGCCCCTTGCACCCAGTGTCCGCTCGGTGCGACTTGTGAAACCGTTGTACCAGAGGAGGGCAGAGGGATAGACAGTCCAGTATCACCAGCAGCAGTGAAAGCCTTCTCCATCAGTTGGAAGGCTGGTCCACCTAAAGAGGAGTGAATGTCCAGGTCAGGGGTCACCCCTCCCCTAAGTGGCTCAGCCTGCTGACCCGGAGTCCCCGGATGGCTGTGGAGCAGCAAATTATGCATGTCACAACTGACATCCTGGGTCATAGCAAAACTTTCCTGCCACAAAGGCAACTGCGGTTCCTTAGTGAGATCCATAAAGGGAACCACAGAAGGGGAAGACTTTGCTATATCCATGGACTTCAAAGGCAATGAAGGATGAGAATAAGAAGGGGTCTTTGGAGATAGGTGATCACCTCCCAAGGAAGGATAGTTCCTGGGGGATGGGATACCTTTGGCCAAGAGCACCTGATTCACAAGATGCAACATGTCGTGTTTGGAAGGCTTCTAGTGGACCTCACGGAGACTGAGGGAGAAACAGGCCTGTCCACAGAAGAGGCAAACTCTGTGCCCATCTCACCTGACCACACTGAGAACAATGGTGCCAAGAGAGACTGGACTATGGGAGTCTGCACCAAAGAAGTCATTGGTGCCGAGGTCATGGTCTGCACTGACATAGGGATCAGTGCCGAAGTGGTTGTAGGTACTGAAGCTGGAAACGACAAAACTGGTGTCAACAATAAAGGCATCGATTCCAAGTAAGATGTTGGAGCCAACATGGTCAAGGTCTGCACCAACTGAGCGGTTGGTGCCAATACAGTAGCAATAGTCTGGACTGAGGAGCCCCTCGGTGATGATATAGTGAAGGCTGCAGGAGAAGACGGAGCCGAGATCACTAATGGAGCTGAAGGCCTCGGTGACGAAGGTCTAGACACCAAAAGCACTGGGGCTGACTGAGTGAGCTCCAGGGCTGAAACTTTAGCCTTTTTAGGTTTTGGTTGGTGGGAGTCCCCAGCCGGGGACGAAGGCAAAGATTTAGCCTTGGTAGGAACATCCAAAGTTTTCTTATGGGCTCTAGGAGGGGTTGAGGCCTCCGACCCAGAAATAGCCTCTGAAAAGGGATATTTAAGAAGTTCCTTCAGCAACAACTTGTTTTTCCTTTCTAACAAAGTTCTATTAGAAAATTTTTCACAGATAGTATAGGGCAGGTCAACAGATAAGTGGGACGCCCCCAAACAATAAACGCACAAAGAGTGTGCATCAGATGTAGGTAATTTGTGTCCACACTCAGAACACCGTTTAAACCCTGGACTAACTTTCTTATCTGCCATGATAGAAAAAGTAGATAGTTTTAAAGAGTACCAGCAATGGTACAAAAGAATATCCGAAGGTATGAAAAAAAGGGAAGATTACCAACGATGGTAAGGGGAGAAATACCTTGCGGTAAAAAAGTAGAGAAAAGAGAAGAAAAACTCAACAAAATATGGTCGCTAGATGCGAGAGGGTAAGAGACAACAAAAAAGAAACTTTTCTGACAGAAAAAGTAGTATAAAGGACTATTTGACAACAAATAACTATACTCAGCTCAAGAGAAGCAGCTTGACATGTCCGAATGGCAATGCGGCAAACGAAATCTGAGGAAACAGGGAGAGAAGGATTATGGGTAAGAGTTTAGCTAGAGAGTTTGAAGCTAACACAAGCTTGGAAAATGGCCGGCTCAGTTCCGAGGTCGGAACCGATACCCATGCGTAAGGAATGAACGAGGATTAACAATATCAGATTGTTGTTTAGTTATTAAAATGAAATACAACCTAAGCAAAATAAAATAAATACATAATAGGACTATTTGTAAATATTTCATGATCTATCCTCATAGGATTACATATTCCTGGAAACACAACTGAAATGTTTCCAACCTACATGTGCATTTAAAAGTAGCTGCTTGATTAAAAAGTATTAATCAGTTTAACATGCTGATTCCACAAGCTGTCTGTACTGTAAAAGTTACATTTTATATGTTACCTGAAATTGACAGTCTCCAGAGCACATGAAAAGATACATATTATTTTTTGTAACATGATGGGCTGGATTCACAAAGGCTTGCATGGAATCTAAGAGTAGAGTAAGACTCCAGACAGCCAATATGTTTGCCGAGCGATCCAGGAACAGCCGGCAGGGGCGTGCATGAGAGCTCCTAAAATTACTCTTGCACGGACAGTGTTAGGTTATGCAAATTACCTCATTTGCAGCTGAAAGCTATGCAAATGAGGTAAATTTGTGATCCAGGAAACACTAACCTGTCCGAGTAAGAGTAGTGTTATTTGCAGAAATGTACTCCATTGGTAACTGAGTACCATTCTGCAAATAGCAAAACGGAGCAATGACAGCTCCAAATAAAGGATGCATCCAGTTGAGGAAGCATGCCAATGGCCAAATATAAGGCCATTGGCATTTATATGTGTTGCAAAATAATAAAAAATATTTTTTTCCCCGATCTCCGATGTTTAAGCGTAGCGCAGTGCCGCGCAAATGTGTGGTGCTCTAAAAACCAGAAAAAAATAAATAAAAGCCAAAAATAGGCATTTTATTAAAAATATCCATCTGCCATGCAAGTGAATGGCAGGCTGAAGACAACATGGCTACTGAATAGTAGTTGCTAAGGGGGGAAGCTCAGTCTGAGAGATGTAACCAAGCATTAATAGGCAATCCTATGCACATGAGTATAAGGATAGTGAATCCCAATTTTCCCTGCCATGTGAACCATGTCCCTAGACTGTAAGAGTAGGATTAGGGGAGTAACAGAGTAGAAGATAGGTGACATCATGAGGGGGTATGTATCAAAGACTGTAAGCTTATTGGAGCAGAGTGGCATGTGTTTGTTGTGAGTTACTCAGGACTGGAAGAGGCATGTCTACAGTTGTCTGAATTGAAACCCAGAAACCGAAGGTGTACGCCGTGGCTATCACCCAAGTTTCTTGCAAAGATGCTTACACTGTGTGCGCACGTGTGCACGTCTGTAAACCCGTCTAAGCCAGTGTGTGTGGATGTGCACCCGCCTAAGCCTGTGTAAGCCTGTGTAAGGCTGTGTGTGTGCGTGTGCGCACATGTGCACGTTTGCGCTTGTTTGTGCAGCGCTGCCCCCTGTGGAAACAGAAAAGGAAAAGGAAGGAAAAGTAGTAGTAGGAAGTTAACCAAGGAGAAGTAGCAGAGCTGCCAGGTGAAATCAATCAGAATCAGCCAATTACACAGGCAGTACACTAGCCCAGCCCAGCACTTAAAACTCTGCAAACAACATTCCCCCATGTTTTACTCAGAAACACTGCAACACTGCAGTATACAAAGAGAAGTGAAAACTTAAAAAGCTTTACTGAGGCAAAGAAATGTTAGGGGCTGCCATTGCTGTTATAAGGCAACATATGCAACATGCTGAGGGAGGGGACAATGCGAATGCTGCTGAGCAACCCACAGTGAGGAGACAGAGAAGAGTGTACAGGCCCAGGGTAACCTACCAGGGACTACATGAGCTGGAGATAGTGGAGCACTATAGAGTGGACAGAGACCTCATGCAGCAAATTGTTGAGCTGTGTAGGACACGCCTCACACACAGAACCAACAGAGGGGGAACCCAACCCAGTGGAAACCAAGGTATGTGTTGGCCTAAGAATACTAGCAACAGGTACCTTCCAGAGACCAACTGGTGATATGCTGGGGATTTCACAGGCATCAGCATCCAGGGTACTGCACTAGTTCCTGAATGCCATGTCAGCACATGTCGGTGATCATGTATATTTCCCCAATTCCCATGAGGTATTGGCCAGCAATATGCGTCTCTTCCAGCAAATAGCAGAATACCCTGAGGTAGTGGGTGCAATTGACTTCACGCACATACAAATCAAAGCACCAGCCGGTGAGCGGGTAGGGCCTACATCAACCGCAAGGGCTTCCACTCCATCAACTGCCAGGTTGTGTGCGATGCCCAGGGCATAATACTGAATGTGTGTGCTGGCTGCCCTGGAAGCTACCACAATTCCCATATCTGGCATCTGATGCAGCTGTACCAGACATTTGCCAATGGGGACATCCCTGATGGTCACCTAGTGGGAGATGCTGGCTACGCACTGGAGCCATGGCTGATGACACCCATCAGAAATGCACACACACCTAAACAAGAACTCCATAATGAGGCACACGCACAAACATGAAATGTAATCGAGCGTGTGTTTGGGATGCTCAAGTCATTGTTCCAGTGCCTGGACACATCTCATTGAGCCTTGCAGTACTCACCAACTACATGTACCCAAATTGTCATGGTATGTGCCATGCTACACAATATGATCCTGTGAAAACAGCTGCAGCAGGAACAGCATGGGGCAGGGCCAAACAGCCCCCCACCATTGCCAAGGCAAAGAGGCAATGCATAGCACATACACTGGCTCAGTAGGAACCCTGTTAATGATACCTCTCTCTGACTTGCACATAAAATAAAAGGGATGCCTAACTTGACACTACCTGTTTCCAAACATGTATAGGGAGTGTCGTATGTGCATCCAACATAGGCAGCCCTGCAGCACCACAGGAGGCATGACTGCCATGTTTTAAGCAATATAAAGCAGTGCTAAGCAGCATTTACCAATATTTAGAATATGTAAACAAAATTGCCTGTGCTAACTAGTGCAATGCTGGGCAACGTTGAGCAATGTTGGGCAAGGTCGGGCAAAGTTGTGCAAAGTTGAGCAAAGTCAGGTAAACATGCTCATATTTGCTTTACTGTTCCTTAAGCAGTCTGGTCTGCCCAGCATGAAAATAAAAAGCCGTGACAGGGCTCAAACCCAGGATACTCTGAAGTATAGTCACAGTACTGAACCACTAAGCCATGATAGCATTTCAGTGGCACAGACACAGCAGGACAATAGTACAGTAATGCAAACATAAAGAAATGCTGTATCATGTCCCTAAAGAGGCATATGGGTAACCTCCCCCACAGGCCTATGCAGACAGAGAACATCAGGCCAGGCGGTGTGATGTGGGTTGTGTAGGCTATGAAGTCACAATTTAATATACGTGACATTGGACACTAGGATCTGTAGCACAGTAGTATGCCTCAAGCCAGTACGATAAGCAACACTACAGACTGAAATGGTGTACTGTACATAGCAGTGCAGGCATAGCAAATGTGTATAAGTGTCAGATGAAACCCTCATCCTATGTACACCCACAGTAACAATCAGGTGTGCCCCCTGGGTAGATATGTACAAAGAATAGCTGCCCCCCGTATGTAGAAATGTTGATAAGTCTATGCAAAGTGTCCCATGGAAGCCCTGCAGGCACAGCATGATCCCTGTTGATCTATGACACAAAGGTGAGCCCTGCTGTAAAAATACAACTTGATTTTCCATACACATATAGTATAAATGTCTATACCGGGCGTGCTCACACACTTCAACAAATGTAGTGGATTTCATTCAGCATCACACTGAAAGGTCATATTGGGCATGCTCACACACTTAGGCTAAATACGGATGTGATAATAAGGGATCTATGGACAAATGTGGATAGTCATCTCTACTTCCAGAAACACATTCACAAAGTGGTGAGAAAACCATGCTATGTGTTCACACAAACTGCCAAGGTCTGTGGATGTAGGTCAAAGGAGGTTCCCACTACTCAGCATTCATCAGACCCATCAGAGAGTACCACAACACACTTGCGATGAATCTGACTAGGCACGTTCAGCAGTCAGAAAGACCACTGAAGTACCTTAACAAGAGGATTACTGGCCTCAAATAGTTGTCCCATGCAACAAGACTGAATGTAACCCAATCTGTACTCTGTTGCATACTGTCTACTCAGGAGATCTCTGCCCAACAGACAGGTCCATGTCATGGCTACACTCAGATCTGTTCTAAGTTACAGATCAATGGCACTAAATATACAGACCCAACTGATATTGCCAACATCCTGGCAGATAGGATCAGTGTTAACTTTACCCCCCCTCTCACCCATGAAAGAGCACATCCCTATAATGGAAGACTGCAAAGTTGCTGTCATCACGGCTGCACAGGTAAAAACACTCTCCAAAGCCAGTATCACAACAGCCATGGGACCAGATAACTTCCCAGGCTGTGTAGTATCTACTTCCCTGAAGTAAACTTTAACATGGAAGGTCTGTGGCTACTGAAGTTTCCAGAGGACTGCAAACTAGGAGTCATAATTGTAAACACTAAAAATGTGGACATCCTACAAAAGGGTCTCACTGAGACAGATGGCTGTTGTCAAAGCCATGGGCTCTAGCTCAATGCCTAAAGGTGCATTGTCATCCCCTTTGTTAAAAACTCTGTAGCCAAGAACTACAACATAGGTGGTAGTATACTTCACACTGAATGTGTGACAAGAGACCTTGGGTCACAGGTGGACAGTGGACACAACTGTGATAATCACATTCCCACAGTAGTCAGGAAACCCTCCTATGTGCACACCTCATCACAAAATGTGTCTCATGCAGAATAGAAGAGGACATTGTTCCCCTCTACTCATCACTCACTAGAACTATAATAGAGTACAACACCACTTTTGCTATGTATCTCACAAGACAACTACAACAACTGGAAAGCCTGCAGCAATACCTCACAAATAGCATTAGCAGACTGAAATACATGCCATACACAGACCATCTCAAAATGCTCCATCCGTACTCCCATGCATATCGCCTACTCAGAGGTGTTCACTGCCTAACATACAAAGCTATGTCAAACACAGAGCTGTTGGACATGCTCCACGTAAAACACTAACAATCCCTCTGACCTTCGGACCCCAAACCATGAGTGAAATACAAAAGGAAGGGGTGTACCCATTTACCTTATGGATACCCACACCTTCAGGTTAGTGGCACAGCATGAGGCGTTGGAGACCATGCAAGTGCAACTAACACTGGGCAAAGCTGCTCATCAGATTGTAGCCTGCTACAGATCATGTATCTTGTCTCAGGAACCTCACTCAGTATTCCTGAGAACAGTGGAAAATATAAAGGTCCTATCAAACACCATTATATGAGGAGATTACAACTACCCAAACACTGAGTAGGAGAATTACTCATGTACAACATCCTTTGCCCAATGTTTCCTAGAGTTTAAAACCTCTAACACCCTGGAGAGCTGGTCACCACGCCCACTAGAGGTGACAACATACTGGACATGATCATCACCAACATGGGGTACCAGTGTTCCACAACAGAGATAAACCCCTCACTGGTAATATCAGATCATAAAGTAATCACACTGGACATCCACATCCTACCCACCCCCACCCAGTCAATGAAACCACTGTGAAGACATTTTCAAAAGCAAACTGCACACTTCCCAAGACCAAAGTGGAACATTCAGAGTTGCGCATGCCATGTCCGACTCCAAGCCAGTCCAAATGGCATCCCACAGGTCTTGGCCCTGGGACCCCACCTGTTCAGTAGATACTGCTCAGAGGTACAGGCAAGCACGGGAGGTGTATGGCTGAACAGGTTTGCAGATTTGCAGGTTTGCAGGTTTGCAGATGACTGCTAACTGTGGTCCATAATTGACTCTACGGCTGACACAGACCTCCTCCAGAAGTGTCTTACAGATACTGATACCTGGTGTTTAAACAATGCCCTCAAGCTGAATGCCAAAGAATGCATAGTCATCTCTTTTGGGTAAAACAAAGTGCATACAAATTACCACATAGGTGTTAATCCAGTATGTATGGAAAAAAGTCATTATGGCCCTTGGGACACAGGTAGATAGTAAACTCCCCTTTGATGATCACACGGCCAAAGTGTTCAGACATTCCTTCTATGTAGCCCACCTAATTTCACCTAATGTAACCCACTTTGTATAGTCTGATGATGTCACCATCCTACAAATATACATGTGGAAAAGAGACATCCCAATGATGTGTATAGCACGTCATGTTAATGCATATTCTTCTAGTGTCATGAAGTAGTCAGTTAGGGCTTTGAATCCTGCACTTGACACATGTGTTTGTGTGTAATTATCGTGGAGAAGAGCAACCTTTTTGTAGAGTCGTAGAACACCTTACAAGTGGTATACTTATCTTTGTGAAGTCTGATGATGTCACCATCCTACAAATAAACCTGTGGAAAAAAGCCATCTCAGTAATGTGTATAGCACATCGTGTTAATGCATATTCCTCTAGTATCGTGATGTAGGGGTTTGAATCCTGCACTTGGTGAGTGTGTGTACTTTATGTGTGTGTGACGCTGCTGGTCAATGTGTTTGGGTTTTGCTTTTACTACTGTATGACATATCAGTATGCATTGCACATGTGAGGTAACTGTGTGGCAAATACATATACCTCAGTTATTGCATGTGTGGGAACCCTGCTTTCTCCAAGAACACAGCTGTCATCTTTGCCAGACTGTGCTGCTGCTTCCAAGACCTTAGGTCACATCTGTATGCTTGTGACAAGGCCAGCCACAGCAGTGATCCCTGGCCTAGGTAATCTGTGTCACACACACTCATTATGGTTTCTATTAAATTGTGTGTGTGAAGGTTTATGGCTGAGGTATATGTCAGACATGTTCATACACAGCAAAGTCTGTCAACGATGACTATTCATTATAGGTGTACAACAACCTTTGTGGATATGCATGCAGACCCCTTGTTGCTTATGTGATCCACCAAGGGATTTCAAAATAGATTAGGAAATGTGATTATCAAAGGAGAGATGACGTAACACTTGGTTGCATGTACACATCGGTACCTGTTCATCATGTTGGTGGCTACTACCTATGTGGTACTGTCAGGATACTATGTTCCGTAAAGGTGGATGACTATGCCTAGTTTGGCTTATAGCTTTACAGCATGGGTTTGACAACAGGTATCTGTCTGTATGATATCCTTGTGGAGGATGTGTGTGTCATCTGGAGAATGCATTATAGGCCACAGTATGCATTACCAGATGTGGACGGACATATCCCTACTGTGATTGCTTGTACCTAAGAGAGCTATATGCCAAACTGGAGTGGTCTCAGTAATGGGTGCAGGTGAATACCACTGGTTACTGGCATCCTTAGCTGGGCCTCCTGTAGCTTTCCCCAAGAAACCATACTCTTAGGTGATTTCAACATTGACTGGAACTCCTGCAAATCCCCCTCACCCTCCATCCACCTTAATCTCTTTAACTATCATCAAACCATCAACTCCCCTACTAGAATAAATAAATCCACCCACAAACAAACCATTCTAGACTGGATATTGACCAACAACAATCCCCTCTCCTATAAAACAGGAATACTCCCTGACAATATCAGTGACCACCTCCTTACCTTTATCACTAAACAGAAATTCAACAATCCCAAACCAACTACTTATCGTACCAAACACAACAAAACAGACTTCAACCTAGCATCCTTTCAGAATGAACTCAAGGAATACAACTGGTCTACTCTAAAATACCTCCCAATAGATGAGGCTGTAACCCATTTCAACAATACCTTCCTACAAATTCTAAACCAACATGCTCCATCCCGCTTAGTCAGAGTCAAATCCAAAGCAGCCCCATGGCTCTCTAAAACAACTAAACAAACTATGCGAGCTAGAAATAAACTATGGTCTAAATGGAGGTCCACAAAAAATCCAATTGACCATCAAAACTTCAAACAGCTGAGAAATAAAACTAAGAAGCTTACCATTCAGGACAAGAAAACTACCACCTTCAATACCAACAAAACCAACACCAAAACCCAAAACAATTTTGGTCAGGAATAAACAAACTACTCCACCCAGGTAATACCAAAACACCTACCCCAGATAGCCTAGCACAAACCCAACCTAACATAATAGCCGACACTTTCAACAACTTTTTCTCTCAGACAGTCACCTCACTTGCAAGTACCATGACTCCCCCCTCAACCCTCCAAACTACCCCCACTCAAAACAGCACACACATGCTAAAGTTTAATCCTGTCTCAACAACCTATATACACAAGCTACTATCTAAACTCAAACCCTGCACCCCTTCTGCAGATAAGCTTCCAGCTGAATATCTGCAACTAGCTGCATCTGAGATAGCCTACCCAGTCTCCATCTTAATAAACAGAACCATAACTGAATCCAAAATCCCATCCTGTTGGAAAATCTCCCATATTATTCCCCTCCATAAAGGAGGAAACTCCAACGAACTCTCCAATTTTCGGCCTATTGCCCTTCTATCTCCTCTATCCAAAATAATGGAACGCTGCATTCACCATCAACTTCTACATTACCTCTTAAATAACAATTTGCTTGTAGACTCACAACATGGTTTTAGACCCTACCACAGTACTTCAACTGCCCTTCTCTCCTTCACTGACTCTATCAATAGAAACCGCAACAACAACCTGTTCTCCTCTGCAATATTCTTAGACCTCTCAAAAGCATTCGATATGGTCAACCATAAACTTCTCCTCGATACCCTACAATCCCTCTCACTAGATTCACAGGCATTACAGTGGTTCAACTCTTACCTGACTAATAGAAAACAAGCAGTCCTCTGGGACAGTCATCTATCCTCTCAACTCCCAGTTACTATTGGCGTCCCACAAGGATCCATCCTAGGTCCCCTACTTTTCTCTATTTTCATAAATAACCTGCCCACTTCCCTCCCTACATCCACTTGTATACAGTATGCAGATGATTCCACTCTCATCTGCTCTGCTTCGTCCCTAGCACAACTCCACTCCACTACCCAGGTGGTCTTCTCTGCAGCAGAAAAATGGTTCCAACATATCTGTCTCCTCCTAAACCCCAAAAAAACAAAACTGCTACTTTTCACCCCTACCTCTAAATCCACCCCTATCACTTTTTCCATTGTATCATGCAATGGCACTGTCATCCAACCTGACTCTTCCACTAAGCTGCTAGGCATAACCATAGACAATCAGCTAAATTTTGACTATCACATTGACTTAACTATCAAGTCAGTCAATAAAAAGATGGGTGCCCTTTACAGACTTAAGCCCTTCCTTACTGCTACTTCCCGAGTGACTCTCGCCCAAACTCACCTCATTTCTACATTATTGTATGCCTCTCCTTCCTTTATCAATATATCTAAAGCTAATCTTCAAAAACTGAATACCGCCTACCACAGTATAGCCAGATTTGCCACTGGCTCTCTATTCCAAACTCATCACTGTCTTAACTTAAAGAAACTAAACTGGCTTGAACTTCCTAACCTAATACTACTACAGCAGCTAATCATCACTTTTAAAATTCTACATCACCCTTCCAACACACCCATACTAAATAAACTCATCACTCCTTATAAAAATCTCACTACACTTAGATCAGCTAACAAGCTACTAGTTACTACTTTGAAATCTCATAATAAATCAGGTGATTCCTTATTTGCAAACACTGTTGGTTCTTACTGGAATAAACTCCCCATAGAACTGACCTCCCTAGGCTCATGTCAGCTTTTCAAAAACAGATGAAAACTCACCTAATAACTCACTGGCTATGCCCTTGCTCCAATCCTGACTGACCTCAGCAAACTTATTACTCTCTTCAGTCTGCACTTGTGCACTTTTGCTCTTCTGTTCTAACTTAAACTGACTTCCACAGTCCCTTTATTTACCTCCATTCTTCTGTTCTTAGTTCTGTTTGACTCCTCTGACCACTCTGATTTTCTGTCTCTTGCTTCTTTAGCTGACCTCCTATAATCCTGTTACCTCTTACATTTCCTCACTAACTTTTTCCCCTCTCCTTTTCCTACTACTTGTTCCTTAACCTCACTAAGTCCAGAATTCCTGTACCTAACAGTAGCTGTACTTTATTATTCCTTTCTCTTTACGTCATTTCTTCCTTTATACTTTCTTTAACCTTTTAAAATCTTTTACACTACTAACCTGCATGTTTAACACTATATATTAACCACTTTCATACTTACAACTAATACCTACTTGTTGTCATGACTAGCTACTATGGATATTTTTCTACTTTAAATTGTTTTGTGGATACTGAAGCTTTTCTCCTCAGTCCCTGTCTGAATTTTGATTGTCATCTACTCAGATTTGTACATGAAAAACGTATTTGTATTTGTATTTTGCCGTATTATACTATGTTAGTTTTAGTTTTATTTGTATAGTTAGTATTACTAGTGACTTTATTAACTGTAGTGTATTAGTTCTGATAGTGGAGCTTTTCTCCTCGGGCCTCTGCTGAAAATGGACATGTATCCAGCCAGACTAGCCCGGTTAACAAATGTAAAATAAAATAAAATAAAAAAGTATAGTACCTGAAGGATCCAAATGTTACTGTGTGTCCTACATCTGTGTGTCAGTTGTCAAGACATCATCTAACGATTGGTTATGGTCAGGCTGTTGAAGTTATCTATACTACCAGAATGCAAAACAATGACAGATAGTAACAGTATCACCCACAGCACAGTGTCAAACCATGTCATACAACCATGTGTAGTCAGGTTCCGAAATGTGTGTAGTACAATGCATACTGGCCACCATTCAAAACTATGGAGTGTTACTGTGTAATACAGGGCATGTCACCCTGCCCATGTGTCCACTATGCACGTACATACAGACAGTGCACCTCCACCATGTTCACAAATGTACACCTGCAAATCTGTGCTACACACATCCCACACATACTGTCCACTATCTAACACATGCTGTCAATACTACACACATCTGCCAAGTGGCACGTGGGCGGACAATACACTATTTTAACTAACACTGGTGTAAACAATACTACAATGCCAATCATAGCTTTAATGCATCATGCCTGCTCATCTACACCTACAAGCATATCATTACACTTTACTGCTGGCAACATGGTAGCATTGCTATACTGAAAATGAAAAAAGTATTCCCGTAACAGACTCAATGAAGGCTGTCCCAGAAAAACGTCACCAAAGTGCCAAGTTCACAAATCAAACTCTTCAGTCCAAAAAGATAATTCCACAAGATTTAATGAACGAAAAACAGGAACAAAGAACATGGGTTAAGTGCTTTCATTTCCAAAAAAATGGAAACTTCTTCAGAACAACGTAACATCCTGTAACACACATATATATATCATCAGTTAAATTAGATAATTGGTTTATCATATCCAATTAATGGAACATTGCTATACTGCTATAAAGTCACCCTGTGCATCAGCACCATGGTAGCCTGTGCCTGCATCGATGTTACAGATGACAGGAGGTGGCACAGGTTTCATCATATGCACAGGGTGTGTCGTTGGTTTGCCAGAGGCCTACAGTGAGCCATCCAATCGACATGCATGTGTGTGTGTGTGTATGTGTGTGTGTGTGTGTGTGCGTACAGGGGGCAAGAGTACTGCTATGGGCCAATGTTGATGTAATGTGTGCAGGTATGTGTTAGCCCTAGGTGTATGGTTCATGTGTGTGTGTGTCTGCATGCACACAGTTCCACCATGTGGCTGCCATATACAGGTATTTGTGGGACAGCCACAGACTGTACCTGCCAGGCTTTACAGATCACCATCTCTGGCTATGGATATGGTACCTGTGCCTGGCAGGGGTGTTACTGACACTATCAGGTACTAAGCCAGACTGGGTACTATCCCCAGAGGTAGATGGATGTACACTGCACCCAGGTCCCTGCTGTGACTGTCCAGAGCCATGTTCACGTGGTCTTCTAGGACGTTATATGGACAGCCCACCCCAACATTGCTGGGGCTGGTACTGGCACTACTGGAGCTGCTGTGACTTAAGGGACGTCTGCGGCAACTGCCAGCTGCTGATGTTGCTGGCATATGTCCACGTCAATGACTCAACCTTCCTGCACTGTCCTGACACATGGGCATGACATTGCGCAGGACATCTAATGTCTCTCCCCAATGTCTATCAGTGACCTCAGTGTAATTATGGATGGCACCTGCTAAGTCACAGATACTGTCAATTATGGCGGTATTATGTGCCCTCTGTGCCCTTAGTCCCTGTCTGGTGTACTGTTCCATGCATGCCCATGCCTCCATGACAGCCTGGAACATGTGTGAGGTTGTAAGACCTGTGGCACGTCTGCCAGTGGCATGATGAGCAGCAGTGATCCGACGAGAACCCCTGGACATCTGGTTATGTGGTACCCTTCCAGACATCTGGGTATGGCTGCTGTGTCGGGATGCATGTGCCATGGATACCACACTGTACTGGCCAATGCTGACTGTATGCTGTCCCTCACCTAAGGGCATTGGTGATGGATGTATTGGCTGTATGACTGTGTGCATGGATGGGGTGGATGGGGCTCTCTCTCTCTCTCTCTCTCTCTCTCTCTCCCTCCGTACCTGCAATGAAATGATTGCATGTGTGAACAGCAAGTACAGCCTGCTTTTATAGGTATCTGCACATGTGCATGTGATGGCCTCTGCACCAATTGGTGGCCACCATTTGGCAATTGCATGCAGCCTGCTGTGTGGTACATGCAGTACTCACTGTCATAACAACACAATGCTATAAATTGCTAAGTCAGGGAGGCGTAGCCCTTTCAGCTTTCCAAAGTGGGGACCATGCTTGTTTGCTGTGGACACCATTGTGTAAGTCAGAAGGTTGGTATACTTCTTATAACTGACTCTAGGGGTGTAGCCAGTGATTTGAATGTTGTACTCAGACCTGAATGTTGCCACTTCCAGTACACAGTTGACAGTGTAGAATTGTACCTACCACTACAAATGCTAACACAAGATACATGGGAGTATTCAGTTTCTTTTCTACTTATACAATTAGCTGCCATACATACGTAGTTATTGAGATGTTTTCATTTGGCACATGAACTGTTTGGGAACTGCCATACTGTGGATATTAATGTACTCACTTCTGCACAGTTTGTGCTTTTTCTTTTGTTTACATTATCACAGGATGCTCATGAAAACTGGACAATTCCAGTACTGAGTATGCCTACCTACATCCTTGCTGGACCTTGAACATACAGGTATTTTGTACATTTGGGTGGGGATTGTCCTGCTATGATACTGTGTGGGGGTTGTAAAGTGCTGCTGTAACATTATTTACTGCTAGAATGTCTGGTTCTGTTATCACAGTCATGTAATGCAATTCCACAACAACTACTGGTAAAGTTCCACAGAACAGGTTTTGTGCTATAGCATTCCTATCTTTCCTTTACATTCACTCATTCTGATGCATGATATATACATTTCGGCAACAACCTGCTGTATATCTACTGTGGCTTAGTAGTAATTCATGCAGTCTAGTGTGTCCGGGGTTCGAGACTACCAGTGGTGTTTTATTTTGCTGCTGAGCAGAACAAGGGCCCTCACATGCAGGGTGACTAAGGCACCTTTAAGCAGTTGTAAGCAGGTTTGCGCAGGTTTGCACGATGCTTAGCAATACTTAGCTAAGCGCACACAAGCGCACACTCGCGCAAACCTGCTAACTACTGCTTAAAAGTGCTTACTCCCGCTAACCCCTGTGCTCATTTCTTTGAAAGAAAAGAAAATGGGGAGATAGGAAAGTGGTGAAAAGGGGCACAAAGAGGGAAATACGGTAGGGAAAACAGCTGGGATGTGCAGGATGGGTGTAGGGAAGGTCCATATCTGCCCATTTCTTTAACAGCAACAGCTGTGCATATACTAGTAATTTGGAGGGAAATTTGAAACCATCCACCCCCGGCAGAGGGGTGAGGACAACTAAGTATGTTGTACTGCCAATTAAATTTCAGTTTATGTGTCCAGCGGACATGTGTGCAAAATGGGCAGCTATGTATGGGGTGTAATTTTTTTGTGGGAGCAGATTGCCCATTTTTTTTTTTCAGGTGAGAGTGGAATGTGGGGTAGGGGAAGTAGGTATATTTTGGGCAGTAGGCTGGAGAGGTAAACAGACAAGACAAACAAGATGCATGCAGGGGCGGAATATGACACATGGGGTGGGTGAACACCATTGAAGGGGAAGGATGTTTGGAAATCGCAAGCCCATGAGCCCACAGATGGGAACAGTGGAACTGAGATCCCCACCCATGGGCAGTCACCATGGCACCTTCACAGCCCGGGGGGTGTCTGTGCTGTGGGCTGTGTAGGAGGGGCAGGCTCAACCATGAGTTGCACCTCTCTTGCCTCGAGCTGGCATAGAGGATCAGCGATTGAATGCTCGATCTCCCTATGCACCACAGCCCAGACCATTTGGAGGGTGATAGGTGGCCCTCGTCTGGCCACGCTTGCACGAGGGGACGAGCCCCATCTCTTGCAGCGCTTCCACCCGAAGGTGGCACAGGACCAATGGAGGAGGAGGTCCCGGGCTGGGCACAGGACCTGCTGGTGCTAGGTGCCATCTCCAGATGAGGTGGGACAGGTGGGTCCACTGGGACCGGCCTTCTCATACATTCTATGTTTAGGAGGATTTAATGACAATATGGGTTAGTAATAGCCAACAGCATTCCAATTTAGTTGTAACAGCATACAGTAGTATTCCCATTAACCCAACACACCAGAGTTACAACAGTTGAACAGAAAGCATAACACATGCATATATAGATCAACAGTGGACATTCCAACAGCATGCAGGATTTATTGGTGGCAACAGGCCACCAAGATTGTGGTATGTGAACAGGACACATGCATCACAGTAAATGCAGATATTTATAAACCAATAGGACATGTGTCCCAACAAATGTTAAGAGATTAGACATACCCATTGAGGTGTGGAATTGCATTGTTTATGCACATACAGTAGGGTGTAAAAAGATACCTCCATTAGCAACTGATATATACTTATAGTTTACACTACATTCCTATTGACTGCAGTTATATATCCCCTACATGTATTATTACACTAGGTAATGTCTGTTAAATTGTGAAATGTGTTTTGCTAGTTCTTGATATACCTGACCTGTATCTGGCATACAAACTGTCTTGGATGGGAATGTTACTGCTACATATTTATATATTTCATTTATATTTATATATCTACATATCTGGATGTGTCCAGGTGACATTATCAGGTATATGTTAACAGCCCCCTACATTTCTAGCAGCACACTGACATTTCTGGGGGACACAATAACAAGCTACTCATGTGCCAGATTAACCTGTACATGCCGGCCGTGAACCGACAGTTGAGGACTGTATATATGCTTAACAGCTACTGGCACTCCCTTTAACCACTTTATATGGGCCTACTCATGTGTGGGTTGACTGCTCTTAATACAACAGTAGTATTTCTATAATGCAAGGGTACAACAACATATCAAAGAAAGTTTCACGGACACACTCCAGGAATTATACCTTTATTAATTATATTACACACTTTTCTAGTGGCTCTCTCATTTATTTGATATATCAGTGCATACAGAGGTATTTTATTTAAGACATATTATACCTTTATTAATGGGTTACACCACCTTTTCACGCTGTCTCACTTATTTTATATAACACTACATGCAGAGAAGTTATTCAACACTTATTATACCTTTATTAATGGGTTACAACACTCTTTTTCAGGCTCTCTCACTTCTTTTATATGACAACACATGCAGAATTATTACTAACCTGCCTGGCAGCGCAGCCTTAGCAGCCTATCTGCATAGGCTTGCTGATTCGCAGCATGGACACCTGTAGCTGTGAAGTAAATGAAGGGATATTGAGACATACCTATCCATAATATAGACTACAATAGCAATTCTTACATACTTCATCCCATGGCTACATACTCAGTAGTGGGACATTTTCCATTTCATGGGCCTCCTTTATCCACTGTTTCAGTCGGTCCTCCATGCATCTCTTCAGGTCTGAGTAGTGGTGTCTGACCTGCTCACCAGTCCGAGGGGCACCTGTGGCACTGGTGAGATCATGTGCTAGATGGTTCTAGGCTTTTGCTTTGTACTCAGTGCCCTGAAACTGGCCCTTCAGGAGTCTTGCATCATGATGATGGACGATGAGCCAAACCATTACTTTTGACTCCTCAATGCCCCACCATTGCACTTGAAAATGAGAGCCCTCTCCAACACTGGCCATACTGTCTGCAGATGGGAGCTACAACCAGTTATGGCAATTATTCCCATCTATGGAGCTTAAATATGCCTCATTTACCGCACTTATTTGTGATTGGCCGGTTTTGAAAAATCTCAGCTAAAAGCAAACCTGCTTAGCAATGGGTAAACTTCCATTGATATATATGAGGGTGTTGGAAATGCATCCATATGTGAAGCTGTCATGGCTTAGTGGTTTAGTACTGTGATCATGGTGCACAGTATCCTGGGTTCAAGACCTATTTTACTACTGGCCAGACCGGCTGGGAGGTGTGGCTGTGTTTAGCCGACTTTGCTCAACTTTGCCCAACATTGCTCGATGTTGCTCTGTGTTCCTCTACTTTGCCCGACATTGCCCGACGTTGCCCAATGTTGCACTAGTTAGCATGGTGCACAGCTCCACGCGAACATGTTTTGTTTGCACTAGTTGGTGCAATGCTCAGCTCCGCACAAAGCTATTGCGCTAGTTAAAGCAGTGCTAAGCTAAGAGCAATTATGCTTAACTGTGCTTAATACTAGTAAACTTTGCTTAGCAGTGCTTTAAATTGCTTAAGATACATTACTTATGCATTTATCAGTATGCATGACCATTCCACCTTCTTATATATATATATAAGATATCGTTCACTACCACATAGGCCATTTCAATGCATTTTACTAAAATTTAAAAGGTAAATGTCAGGAATTCTTTTTATGCACACATTTCCTACAGAAAATAGGAAGGGGAGTGGTGGGACTTGAACCAGGAAGGCCTCCTCTTTGTGCGAGGGCTCGACCACTACACTATTGCTATTTGGCTTAATTTGCATATAAGTAGTTTATTATCCTCTTCAAAGTCTACACTGCTAACTGTAGCTAAGCAATGGGCAAACCCGCGCATACACGTGCAAATACAGGCAGCTATATCGGGAATAATAAAAAAAAAAAAAGGAAAGCTTTACATTTTAAACTTGTACAGGGATTTAGAATGTGGGGGAGTGTAGTGTTGGGTATGTAGACATTTGAGTGGACTCGCTCATTTCAGTTGACATTTGCAGTTTAGGCACTTGCAGATGCGTGGATATTTGGACTGCTCGGTAGTCTGACATGCCCCCTGCACTCGTGCACGCTCTGTGTTAGCCTTAGAGTTGAGTCAGAGCGCCCTCATGAATATGCATGACACGCTGACATCATACTCTTAGACTGCAGTTTCCATGTAAGACTTAGTCTTACACAGAGGATTAGTGAATCCCGGACGTTATCTTTGCAGTTACCTCACACTCTGTACAAACTCACTTGGCAACTAATAGCTATTTATTTAAAATATAGGTTAAACATTAAATGTGCCCTTGAAATGCTATTGACAGTTTGACAAAATATAATCTGAACTGTAAAATGAATGACTTGAAAGAAGTGAAGTAATGCATAGATTTCAAAGACAGTTCTTTACACTATAGTAAAAGTAAAAATATATATTCACAAGGAAGTATTGAAATGTTTTAGTCTTCCAGCTAAAATAGCTTACTGTCAACATTTTGCGATATCAGAAAGTTTAAATAGCTAGGAAATTACTATTATTTGTCTTTATAATGTTTATTAGACAGATGTTAGACTCTGCTTTGTTTAATGAATTGTGACACATGTTTATGAAGAAAAATGGACACAATTAGATGTTATTACAATAGTTGGTACTTTTCCGTTAATGGGGCAACAGTCCTCAGCAAATGTAAATGTTGTCGGGGAATGGAAACAGAAAAGGTCCGCTAATGCTATCCTGACCACATGCTCACATTTTCTACAAATGTCCTTATTTTTCCAATGCCTTTCCCCCATGTATACCTTACAGCATTACAAATTGTAACAGACTGACCCCTACAAAGCATGACATGTTTGGAAAGAGGAGCACTTCCTTTTTTCTTTTTCACAATATAACATGTGTGATTAACACCTACCACTTGTCTCTATTTTTCAAAGTCCATTGTCCCCATTGTTAAAGTGTGTGCTGGTTGACAGCATTACAGTGTGGGTTCAGATTTAGTAGTGATAATATTGTGTCACTACCGAATGGATGAGCATGTAACACTGACATTGGGTTTTACTGAAATGTTTTTCTCATGTCTTGTGACTTCATACTCCTACCACTCAACTTGTTAGTGCAAGAAATGTGGACAAAGTTTGAAATAATGTGTGGGGGGCCAAAGAAATATGGACAGATTTTAATATACTGATGTTATAAGCTTGAAACCCGCTATTGTAATAACTTTCTATGTCAGCGAAGTGGAATATGTTCAATCATCAGTGAATTGACAGAAAACAGCAGTCTTTATAAGGATCGCACAAAAAATCCGAGGTGTCCTTGCCATGCAAGCCACCCTGGCCCTGAGACATACTGATTGGGGGGTGCGGTCACTTGCTTGTCAGAATCACATTTCTGTTGATTTTATCAGCTGCTGTCAACTAACAAACTTACTGCGGAAGGTTCTGAGACACATTACCACATTTACATTTGCCAACGACCGCTGTTTGCAAAGAAGCTAGGAAAATCAAAATAGTTAGTGATTAAGTACTTAGAACCCTAAACTGTGTGTAATTTAATTGTCTCCAAAGTAAATATTTCTGTTTTGACAGTTTAAAAGTCAAATAGGCAGTTTTCCATTTCCATTTTGTGGCAACATTTACATGTGCCGAGTACTGTTGCCCCGTTAACGGAAAAGTACCCAATAGTTATTAGATTAATGATCGACACTGTTATGCTTAATGGGTTATGGGGCATGCTAGAGATTAACTCTGAAATGTTTTGTTGATATACATACTGTCAGTTGAATTATTTCCTATAATACTAATATAATATATAAAAGGAGGGATAAATTTACTGTTGCTTGTGTGAAGTGAAGCTTTCTTTACATTCTGTCAGCCTTGTGAACTATTTCAGTTTTTTGATGAAATATTTTGCTGATATACATACTGTCAGTTGAATTATTTCCTATAATACTAATATAATATATAAAAGGAGGGGAAAATTTACTGTTGCTTGTGTGAAGTGAAGCTTTCTTTACATTCTGTCAGCCTTGTGAACTATTTCAGTTTTTTTTTAATATTCATTGATTAGGAACCACTATATTTGCATTGTCATGGCAACAGAAAAAAACTGCGGCAGTTTCTATGGACTTTGTGAATCTGTGAAGTGCATTTAGCCTCGCAGATAACAAATAACAAAAAAGTAATGTTGTTTAGTTATAAAATTGAATTATAATCTAAGGAAGGGTAAATTACATAACTTACTAGAACAACTTGTAAATACTTTATAAATAACTCACATTGGACTACACATTCCTGGAAACTCAACTGAAATGTCCCCAAATTACTTGTGAACTTAAATGAAACTGCCTGATTAATAAGCATAACCTATTTTAATAATCTGAATCCATAAGCTATCTGCTCTATATATGCTACATTATATATGTCATTTGCATATGACAGTCTCTAGAGCACATGAAAAGAAACATATTACTTTTACAACATGTTAGTTATATTTGCACTAACCATACATACTATACTAATTCAATTGGCAACTGACAAATTATTTATTTGAAACATCAGTCTAAATATTAATTGTGCCCTTCAAATATTGTTGCCGTTTTGACAAAACAAAACCTGAACTGAAAAAGGAATGATTTGAAGAAGTGAAGTATTGTACAGATTTCAAAGACAGCTATTGACACTACAGTATAAGTAGAAATGTATACATGCAAGGAAAAATTGAAATGCTTTACTCTTCTAGTTAAAATTGCTTGTTGTTAACTTTTTGCTTTATCAGAAAATTTAAAGAGCTAGGAAATTATTTCTAATTTTTCTTTATATTCTTTATTAGAGTGATCTTAGTCACTGACTTGTTTAATGGATTGCGAGTCATGTACAAGATGGACCACTGAATGCTATTTCTGTTTACCTATGTTTACTGAATTACTTTTATTAGTACTGATTTAAAACAAGGGAAAGAAAGGGAAGAGAAACCTTTGATTTTTGTCAAGGGATGAGAGGCTTAAGAGTATTCTAACTACCCCAAGAACTCTCTAAGATGCTCTAAACACCATTTGATTAATACTTACCTAAGGTAAGTCTTGATTACCATATGGGTACCTACACATTCATTCTAAACCTGATGTGATTACCCATTCAGGAAGCAGGAGGTGTCCTATGCAGGGTGAGAATTGTCAGGGTGATCATAGTTCATTATTAGAAAAATAAGTATAAAAAAGCTGTCACTACTTCGTTGGTACCTTTCTCTATAAAAACGGCACAACAATGTAATAAAATCAAAGTCGGGAGGGTACAATGGCAAATATCAGTACCTTGCATAAAAAATCCAAACCAACAAAAATATCCCAAAGTCATGGTATCAGTGTCCAGTCGTGTTTAGAACATTACTTTCACCCTCAGCTGCCCTTCAGCATGATGATAATACAGTCCACCAGCAGTTTTCACTTCACTATGGATAAAGCAATGTAACACACGTTTTGCGTTCCTTGAAAATTTTATTTGAATAAAAGTTGGCTAGCGCTTTCACCCGTAGGCTTCCTCAGGCCATTATAGCACATGTTCACATTTAATACATTTATATACTATTTCCTAGCATTAACACTGAGATCACTTCCTGCTGTTATGCTAATTAAAACTAATAACATGCAACTGATATCCTAAGGCATAATAAAGCCTTAATAAAATAGTGTGGATCCATACATTATAAATAAATGGATAATTTTAAATACATGTTTATATACATATAAAACTTTTAGTATGTATATATATTTATAAAATTAAAACATATGTAGTTAGACTCATGTTAAATGCATATTATTTATTACTAAGCATAAAAATTACTATAATAAAAATTACTATTATAAAACTTTCTGAAACTTTAAATCCTCCTATGGATAGCAAAATATGTTGATATTAAAATGTGTATCTATCACGTAAAATACTAAGCATGTTAGGCTATACTGAATATATATGGATCATGCAAATACAAATATGGATGCAGATACTAATATAAATGCACACTCAAAAAATATTTCAATTTTTACAGTGTTTATAGCTATTTCCATACAAGCACCTTAAGGCATCCATTTATTTGTTAACTTCTAACTTCCTTGCCTTTAACACGGGTTTGATAGGAATTCTATCATTTAAACCCGGTGGATGGTCGGCTCTTAGTCTAATGATCCATATCAATCCTCCTATAGAACAAAGACAACAGGAGTATCAATTCTCTGGAAGAAAAATATAATCACTCCAAAAGTTATTTATAAATATGAAGGCAAAGAAGGTCTACTAGCATTTGTTATAATTAAATTTAATAACAGAATATGGACTTTAGCTAATCTATATTGATTCCCAGGAATTGGAGCAGGAACGGTTAAAAACACCTAGATTTTATTTCCAATAATTATAAAGGAAATCTTATACTGGAAGGAGATTTTAATTGTACCTTAGAAGCATCTGAAACCACAAAGAAGTCTTTTCACATAGCAACTATTTCAGAATCCTTAAAAAGATGGATTGATTCATTTCATTTAATAGACACTTTTAAAGTAAAAGATGATAAATCCTTATTATTTTCCCATAAAGACCATAGATTTGGAACACAAACAAGAATTGACAAATTATTCATAATTCAAGATTTACAAACAAAAATCCTCAACTTCTCGATAGTTCCAAGCCCCTTCTCAGATCATGACTCTCTGATAATGAAGCTCCAAATAGCGTTTAAACCTTTAATCTTCTCAACTAGAATTCCATCATATATCATGAAAATTAAAGAATTCAAACCCTGGATGTTGTCAGAACTGCAATTATTTCTTGAAATTAATAATAAAACAAAAGCATATTTATTTGGCAAGACCATTAGTTGGTACAAAAACAAAGTTAGAGAGTAGGAATCTGAATCATTAGACTTGCAAACCAGACTCTTGACAGCAAAATCTAAAAAAAATCAGAATTGTCCAGAAGTCAAAAAAGAAATAGAGGAATTAAATAAAAAAATACAATGAAATTATATCACACAAAACTTGTCTAGCCTTGGAAAAATTTAAAATAAACTCATTAGCCACCTCCCCCAGATATTTTCATAACTTATCAACAAGAATTAAAATACAGTCTAAAGCAAATAACATTAGTAGTATATACCATGAAAAGAAAGGGAAAAAAGTATCAGATATAGGAGACATCCTTGAAGTATTTTGGTTCCATTATATGGAACATTTCAAAAAAGAAGATTTAGATACCAACCAAATAAACTTAGATACAAACCTTATCAATATAAAAAAGTTCCCAAAAACTTAAAACTATACCTACAAAAACCTATATCCTACAAATAAGTTGTTGACAAGATAAAAAAAAGTAAATCTAACAAAGCTCCAGGGATAGATGGTATAATTATGGAAATTTACAAACTCTTCCCCTCAACAGTAATCTCCCTTTTTCATAAAACTTTGCTAGAAGTCCAGTCAGAAGCAAAAATACCACCCTCATGGAAATATTCTCTCATAACACCAATTCTAAAAGATAATAAACCACCAGATCTTTGCACCTCATACAGACCTATATTATTACTGAATAATGATTACAAAATATTCATGTCAATCCTAGCTAACAGAATGAAAATCCCACTTTCAAAGACAGTTAATAATGATCAAACTGGATTTATATATAACTGGCACACACATGATAATATTAAAAGGATACTTACTCTTATAGATTATGTGAATAAAGAAGATAGAGAAACACTTGTAATCGGATTAGACATAGAAAAAGCCTTTGATTCCCTCAACTGGGAATATCTATTTAAAACTTTAGCATTATTTGAATTTCCTCCTCCCTTCATCTTATTACTAAAAAACATATATATTAATAACTTAGCCTACATTAAATTAGGTCCTTTCACCTCAGAATCTATCCATATAATGAAAGGTACTAAACAAGGATGCTCCCTTTCTCCTATTTTATTTGCTTTGGCTATAGAAATACTTGCAGAAATAATAAACAATAATCCAAGAATAAAAGTAACAGAAATCTATGACCAGTTGTTGTTGTGTCTTTCGGATTTTCCCAGTTAGGGGTCTCCACAGCAGAACTCCGGTCCGCTAATGATTGGCAGTAGATTTTTACGTACCCAGTTGCCAGCCCTGATGCACAACCTTCAACGAAGGTATGCCCATTCACGCATGTCTCCACAGAAAAGATGCTTTGGCTGAGAATCGAACAGGACGTCTTACTGTGAGGTGACAACACTACCGCAGCACCACCACAGCAGTTCTGAAAATCTATGACCAGTTCATATCTAAAATAATGCTTTTTGCTGATGATATTTTATTAACCCTATCAAACTCCAGAGAGTCATTAGGAGAGCTAGAAGAAGTAATGGAGAAATTTTATATGATTTCAGGTCTACACTTTAATAGATCAAAATCAAAATTTCTATTTTTAAATAAGAAAAAAGAACTACAAGTTACAGATAAATCCATCACAGGAAAACAAGAACTTATGCTAAATTATTTAGGAATAGTGCTATGCAAAAGTATAAACAAAACAATATTAATAAATTATAAAAACATTATTGAAACAATAAAGATATATATATAGAAAAGTAGAACAAACTTATATTAACTTTTGAAGACAGATTGCAATTAATAAAAATTGTCTTATTGCTAAAAATACTATCCCCAGGATTCATGAACCTTGCGCCAGGCGCACGCATGGCGTAGGCGCCACAACGCCAGACATGGCCGCCGAGCGATTCAGGTACGATCCTATCCCACGTGCACTACCGGCGTACGCCTGAGTTGCGCCGCCACCGGCGTAGGTATGTTAAACACCCCATGTGCAGTGTTGCACCATGCAAATGAAGGCAAGTAGCGATTCACGAAGTGGCACAGGCGTAGCATAACGGCATGGCAATGTAAACCAAAAAAAAACGGTTTACATATATCCAAACATGACATAGGAGTAACGGGAGGCTGCCAACATCAGGTGTCATACTGGTGCAAGATGCCAATGGCGAAAGACACTGAGAATGTCAAAAGAAAACATGCAGAAAATGTAAATAATGACATAAATGGTATGTACGCAGAAACCACAGCAGAACCCCAGGACATGTCCGTGGAAGGTGCGGAACAATTAAATAATATGACAATGTCATAAAAGAGCAGTATAATACACATCAGCATCACAGCCACAATACACCATAGTATGCATGGAAAGCCACAACCACAGCCCAAGGGTTGCCAAGGAGTGGCGGCGGTGTCCGGCGCCGTAACCATGTATTACTAGTCAATGCCATGCAAATGAGGCAGATAATACTGAATCGCAAAACCCCCACCGGCGTAAGGCTGCACCAAACGGCGCAGCGGTAATACACCGAGGAGTGGCCTAGAGGGAATACATGTCAATCGCAGAGGGGTGTGCCACTGTAGGAGGAAGCACATTGGAGCCCAGCAAACATGGGCTGTACAATGCACATCACAGCATCAGGACCGGCGTGTGAGGAAATAGATGTGCTGAGAGTACACAATGCGCGCACAGATGCATGTGCACGAGGATGACTACGTTCCCCAACCCAGTCATGTGACGGCCGCCCCATCAACAACCATGGATACAGGAAGGTGATGCGGAGAATATGAGGAAATGCAGAAGCAGTGTAATTGGAGTCGTAATGAGCAATCAACACCAATCAACCCACGAAGGGCAATCGGCGGCAGCTGACAACTCTGCATGCAGAATCCCGCAAAACGGGAAAGGGGAGGCATATGAATGCAAAGAAAGTAGGGGATGTAGCAGAATTGCAAAGAGCGAAGAACCGATACAGCACAGCCAAGTAGAGAGGTAGCATAACGGCGGAAGACAAAATGCATGAGATGCCATGTGCCTGCAGGATGCACTCCAGGAAATAGTAGGTGCAACATGCAGAAACAGTAAGGTAAGGTGTAAAGCTAAACCAATGCAGACAAGTGTAATGTAACACCAAAGGCAACAGCGTTGCAGTGCCAACGGTAAAACACGGAAGATAACCCACAGATACGGCCACACAGACACACCCAATGACATCACCGGGTGTACAGCACAACACTATAAAGTGTGAATGCACACAACACACAGCGCGTATTCCCAAACGCTGCACCTTAGGGTGTAAACACACGGGGAACTTTTAAAATGTATATGTTGGGTGCTGCCGTGGCCGTGATGCATCGGCATGTGTCAGAGACAGACAGAGTTGCGGAGGAGGGTGCCGACAACTACCGTAGGCCTCAGAGGAGAAGGAGAGTGTTCAGACCAAGGGTGACCTACCAGGGGCTGCAAGACCTGGAGATAGTAGAGCGTTACAGGGTGGACAGGGACACGTTACAGCAAATAGTGGAGCTGTGCCGGCCACGCCTGAGAACAAGAGACAACAGAGGGGAGCCCATCCCAGTGGACACAAAGGTATGTGTAAGCTTGCGAATACTGGCAACAGGTACCTTTCAAAGGCCAACCGGGGATATAATGGGCATCTCACAGGCATCAGCATCCAGGGTACTACACCAGTTTCTGGATGTCATGTTACGACATGCCCATGAGTATATATACTTCCCCAGATCTCAGGAGGAGTTGGCTAGCAATATGCGCCACTTCCACCGTGTGGCACAATACCCGGAGGTACTGGGTGCGATAGACTGTATGCACATAGAAATCAAGTCACCACCTGGGGAGCAGGGTAGACGTTACATAAACCGCAAGGGATTCCCCTCCATCAATTGCCAGGTCGTGTGCAATGCGCAGGGCATTATCATGGATGTGTGTGCTGGCAGCCCAGGAAGCTACCACGACTCCCATATCTGGCATGCCTCGCAGCTGTATCAGGTATTCACCAGGGGGGACATCACACAAGGTCACCTTGTGGGGGATGCTGGCTATGCACTGGAGCCATGGATGATGACACCCATCAGAAATGCACACACACACATGCAAGAACGCCATAATGAGGCACACGCACAAACCAGAATAATCATAGAGTGTGTGTTTGGGATGTTGAAATCATGGTTCCAGTGCTTGGATACATCCGGTGGAGCCTTGCAGTACTCTCCAGGCACATGTGCCCACATATTCATAGTATGTGCTATGCTACATAATATGATCCTGCGGAAACAGCTGCTGCAGGGACATAATGGTGTAGGGCCACCAAGCCCACCACAACTGCCAAGGCAAGCACAGGCACAGAGCGTTCAGCACCATGAACACACTGTGCCAGCCCCAGTAGGCAGACAGAGGTGTACCCAATATGCCTATGCCTTGGCAAAGAGGGAACGTATAGCACATACTCTGACAGCGTAGGCCCCATGGACTGACACCTCCCTACCTGCACACACAGTGAAATGGACGGCACACAAACATGGCCGCCCGTAATGTGTACCGTATGGGCGGTCCCATGTGTGACTCCAACATAGGTAGCACCCAAACACTGCACACCCAACAGCCAGTGGAGCATGGAACGCCAACACCTCAACCGCACGTGGGTCCTACAGCAGACGGCGTAGCCATATGCTGCCACGTTCGGCGCAAGGTGTCTACATATGTACATATGTGCATACACAGATATGGAGATAGATATCATTACACACGTAGAAATATATGTACACATACACAGATATAAAGTACAACAGGTTAAACAGGGAATCACAGGGATGCAAGGTGACAGAGAAGTAAGACGTGAAATCTCTACACAGTAAACATAGTGAACGACAACCCGACTATCCGGGAGGGTGGACAGAGCAGGGAACGCCACCCATGGAAAGGTCAACCTACCTAAATGCATATTCGCGAGTCGGGATGATCGCCAGGCCACGGTACAGTAACAGGACATGTGCGGGTAATATTCTTAGGATATGAGGGTGGAGGTAGACATCGCCGCCGGCGATGCGGTCAATGTAGGTACTGTGTGCAACCATCCCTGCGAAAGCGGCAGTATGTGTATGTGTGAGGTGAGGGTGTCGTGTGTTCCGCTGTGCGAGTGTAATGTGTGTGCCACTGTAAAATGTGTATGTAGGTGACATGTGACAGGTGGAGTGGAATAACATGTGTAGGCATACAGTATAGGAACCACAGGCGTATGTACAGCAGTACCCACAAAGTAGTACTGAGAGCTCCTCACTGGCTAGGCGCGTGGCGATGAAAAACGATGCAAAGCGAAAATGTCCCAGAATGTACCACAGGAGTATAGCCAACTTGAGATGCAAAGGACGCATGTACAAACCATGACCGTATGTATGGCGCCGATATGTTAATTTCAACAAGATACGTCGGCAACGTTACACAGCAATAGTCATGTACTGCGGAAATACGCATGTGCTACCCCGGCACCGATCGTGGCCACGTATCGTCCCCTAAACACCGCTGTGTGTTCTACGAGTGTTAAACAAGCAATCGCCACCCGAATATGTGGCAACCGGTAGCATACAGGCCGTCCCAAGTACAGGACCACAATGACCGTAAATATCCGTGACAAAATGCCAAGGGATAGTCGGCACGTCTGCATTTAACAGCCGCAGATATACTACCGATGTGACGGAGGAATACATGCAGGAAGCACACATGCAGGCGATACCGACACCAGACGACATCAACAAAACCTACACTCCTAGAACAACAGACAGGTAACTTGCAGCTCCCCAGGCAGGGATGGAGCACACACACAAGCATACCGTGTATGTATAAATGCAAGGCCCACAACCCATACCCGTCACCCACAGCTGCCGATATACCCCATCGCACATATCAAAGGGATACAAGCCGCAATAGCAGCAAAAACATACAGGCAGTCAATGACAGCGGCATACCTGCAACATCTCGCGTGGGAAACACTATCAGCAGCGGATGCATACCTGCATCCGTTGTGTAGAGGAATACAAGAGCTATGTTACACATCCGAATGCAAAACGCCATCGACAGACGCCGCCAGGACACGGACACCCACATGTCGAACATAATACCATACCCAACACACACAATCCACGGCTAACACCACAGCGAAATGTACCTGATGCCACACATACCGGCTGCAGTCACACATAACATAACACAATACATACCATCCCCACGAAGGTAGTGCAAATAACCAATGCCCAGACGAGGAATGAACCATGCCCTAGTTCCGACGCGTACCGTACGAATGGAGGTGATGCACAGGTGATATGCGCATAAGTACACACCGAGGAACAGCTATTGGTGTGATGAACCCACATGCCGCAGGTGACGACAGATATAAGGAAGACTCCAAGGATATTCAAACTGTATGTTCATACCGAACAAATAATACTTTATTCACACTCGAGCCGTTTTGTTGTAACTAGCGAGACTCTAACGGAATAGGGAAGCCAACACAGGAAAGGTATGTAGAACCCACGAGATGTACTGGTGTGTAACGCATGATATGTATGACAAAGCTGCACTGTATGTGAATGGTGTTTTTAAGTAAAGATACCTGTCCATAAAGCAGAGAGTGTTGAAAGGTGGTTATGTAGTGCTAACCTGCTGAGCATACCAACGACTGTGGACACCGTGTGCACAGCAGTGGGACATCATGTACACAGCCGGGATAACCCAAGGGTTGCCATAAGGATTTAAAACACAGAACAATGCCACCACCCACGCCGATGCTGGCAGTGGATGTCCAACAATGAAGTGCTACAGCAGGGGATAGGACATGTATGTATAGTGTCACAGCACACATGTGTATGGGCATATACCTTCGATGTCATACGTAATGTGCGCATGACGTGCACGTATGCCTCGCAGTAGGGGTGACTATGTCAAGTATGTGTAATGTAAAGCTGTCATGATTGATATGTTCAGACATCATACACAGTATCACAGGCATAGCGTGCATAATGGAGGTATGGCCTAGTGTTATGTACACTAACAGGATATGTATGGCCTGCACATATGGGACAGAGTAGTAGCAGAATAGCCACCTGAAATGAAAGGAACAGCATGTAACCATGTCCAAACGATCTGTAGCAGGTGCAATGTGTGCAACAATGACGTCTGGCAGGTCCATGTGTAAACACATGTGCAATGTACACAGTAGTGTCTCCTCCCCATGGTAGTGTACACTGAACAGCAGAGGTGGATGTCAACTGCATGTCTACACAGTACTGCTGCTGTGGTGGTACCATGTCTATGTGTCGCCCTATCAGCAAGGGAGCTATCACATGACCAGTGCCACAGTGTGTCCCTGTGGGATGTGCACAGGACCTACATTCCACAGCATGGTGTGTGTCTAGTTTGCGGAGGTTACACAGAAGCCCAGGCTAAGCAACGTGGCATGTGTGCACATATGCATGAGTGCTTCATTCACCCCGCCCACTGCAAACGCGATGTAGGAGTACTACATGCATCAGTAATGCGGAGGACATGGCCCATGTCAGAGTAGATGACACCCCTGTGTGAGTGGTATGCAGATGAGTACAGATGTGTTCCCTGTCTGTCATCTGCATATGTAAACTGTCTGAGCCTGGTATACATCACGGCATGACTATACCGTGCCATGTAAAGTTGTAGTCATTGTGGAAGGTACACCACAAATGTGTCATTGTAACCTTGCCCATGTGTAGATGTGTGTATGGCACAAGTACAAAGGCTACCAATGTACCAGCAACACACATAGTCCAGATATGTGTGGCCCTGCAGATGTGTACCCATGCCACAGTGGAATATGGCAACCACAGCACCATGTGGGGCATGTGTGTGTACAGCAACCATGTACAATGTGATGTGCATGTATAGGGACAGTATCCATGTGATACCCAGTGGATGACTGTCGCTATGCAAAGGTGATGTGTATGCACCATGTGTGATGTATCTGACGCAATGACATCTACACGATATATCTGCCACACCGACACCTGTATGGTTGTTAGCAGTATGAGCTGGTGGAGCTAGAATGCTGCCAGGTATGTACATGTGGGATATGTAGGCATGGACAGTACTCCGTGACAGCATGTTGTGTATGCAAGCAAATAGTGAACATGAGGGGCCACATGACTGAGGACTATGTAATGCCACATGTACCTGACATGTCGTAGGTAGCATGATATGCTTGCACCACTGTGTGACCTGTCCAGGAGTCACATAGCCTAACATCCTGAGACACAGGGTATGATGTGATGGTGGATGTGTACATTGGCAATAACAGAGTGTGGAATGGTGCTGAAGGGCAATGTGGGGATAATGTCTGATCTGTTACCCTCTGTACCACACCAACCACCCATGCAATGGTATGACAGGTGGCCAGCATGTGGATGTGGTGTACTGTGGCACACAGAGGCCCAACAAGGGTGCCAGTAAAGGCATGGAGGTCGTCAATGAGTGTGTGAAGCACGGATGTGAGGATGTGGCCCAGTGCCATACTGAATGGTCCAGTCATGGGTGTACAAATGCAGTCCCACACGTGCAATGCAGTACCACCCATGTGTAGTGTGATAGATGTGGTAGTGTGGTGGTCAAGGTACACAACGTCCATGAATGGGCTAGCAGTTAATTCAGTGGGCTGCTGCAGAGACACATAACAACCAGGTTGGCGGGATATAACAGCTAGGGAGATTGGAGGTGACATTGGGACAGTGTCCTAGGACATAACGCGTGCATGGCAGTACCATGTATGTGTCCACAGGGACAATGCAATGTCCATGTATGGATTGGAACCCTGTAGTGAGTGAGAGTGTGTATTGTTGGTAAGTACCCCATTGGCTGGCATGTTGCCAACAACATCTCTGTTGGCAATGCCTGGGTGACTGTTGTATGCTACATTGAATGTGGATGTAGCCAAACAACACAGACATACCACCACACTGCGTGAGGGCCCACACTGCAATGTACGGTGGTTATGTGTAGGTAGCTAGCTGTGGAGCATGTGATGGACCACGAGGACCCACCATGACTGTCAAGTGATGCACCCCACACATTTGAACATACCCACCGTGCAACAGCCTGCACATGCACCCATACAGCACATGTGCATGGAACATGAATACCACTGCGGCGTCTGTGAAAAGGCCAGTACCACCATGTCTCTGTGTGGAATAGCATGGTCCCTACCAGTGCGTACATGTAGCGGAAGTGCACTGTGATATGTGTCAGCATAGTCACGTATACTGTCCAGCTGCCGGGGTGCCATGCCATTAAC